>NC_141699.1:165475105-165762605 GCF_964263255.1 Lissotriton vulgaris | reverse complement strand
TGGGCGTCTTTGCTGCAAGGCAACTCTTTGACTGAATTTAACTCGGCAGCCTGGCCGAGAAAGATGCCCCACCACGGAGTTCAATGGAGCTGAAGGGTCACAGAGCATTGGACCTTTTCAGTGCAGAGGAAATAAATGAAAGATTATCGGCGCTTTCACCTCAGTCCACAAGGATTTTATTTTTAAAAGAAAAATGACACTGCTCTGAACTGCACCCACATGGGTTTTAATATTTTTCGCAAAGATGAAAACTACGGGTCCCAGCATGCAAGACACACATTTCACCTGTGCAAGTCACGAGAGTCATCATCACGTGGCTAAACAGCATGCAGGTAAATGGCGCCCCTGCGAATGAGTCAGTTTGAACAATGGACTTCCTCTGATGAAGAAGCCTCCGGGCTTTGAAACGCGTAAGGAACTTTGCCTATGAGATGTAAACAGCCGGTGATGAAATTAAAGCTTGTTTGAGCATTCCTCTGCGTGGGCGTCTTTGCTGCAAGGCAACTCTTTGACTGAATTTAACTCGGCAGCCTGGCCGAGAAAGATGCCCCACCACGGAGTTCAATGGAGCTGAAGGGTCACAGAGCATTGGACCTTTTCAGTGCAGAGGAAATAAATGAAAGATTATCGGCGCTTTCACCTCAGTCCACAAGGATTTTATTTTTAAAAGAAAAATGACACTGCTCTGAACTGCACCCACATGGGTTTTAATATTTTTCGCAAAGATGAAAACTACGGGTCCCAGCATGCAAGACACACATTTCACCTGTGCAAGTCACGAGAGTCATCATCACGTGGCTAAACAGCATGCAGGTAAATGGCGCCCCTGCAAATGAGTCAGTTTGAACAATGGACTTCCTCTGATGAAGAAGCCTCCGGGCTTTGAAACGCGTAAGGAACTTTGCCTATGAGATGTAAACAGCCGGTGATGAAATTAAAGCTTGTTTGAGCATTCCTCTGCGTGGGCGTCTTTGCTGCAAGGCAACTCTTTGACTGAATTTAACTCGGCAGCCTGGCCGAGAAAGATGCCCCACCACGGAGTTCAATGGAGCTGAAGGGTCACAGAGCATTGGACCTTTTCAGTGCAGAGGAAATAAATGAAAGATTATCGGCGCTTTCACCTCAGTCCACAAGGATTTTATTTCTAAAAGAAAAATGACACTGCTCTGAACTGCACCCACATGGGTTTTAATATTTTTCGCAAAGATGAAAACTACGGGTCCCAGCATGCAAGACACACATTTCACCTGTGCAAGTCACGAGAGTCATCATCACGTGGCTAAACAGCATGCAGGTAAATGGCGCCCCTGCGAATGAGTCAGTTTGAACAATGGACTTCCTCTGATGAAGAAGCCTCCGGGCTTTGAAACGCGTAAGGAACTTTGCCTATGAGATGTAAACAGCCGGTGATGAAATTAAAGCTTGTTTGAGCATTCCTCTGCGTGGGCGTCTTTGCTGCAAGGCAACTCTTTGACTGAATATATATATATATATATATATATATAGAGGGGTACCAAAATCCACTCCTAACTACTTTGAGGGGTACCAAAATCCACTCCTAACTACTTTATACATATAGAACTCGGCCTTTCATATATTTCGGATATTATTATGACGGAACCCATCCTTCTATGGCACAAGCTCTGGTTGACCGCTGAAACTGCCTTCAACCGCAACATCATATCAGACTGTTTACAATTGGATGGCGTTAAGCGCGTTAAGTGGTTGTCGACAGTAGAAAATATGATGAGTGACATCGGCCATCCACAGTTTTTTAGGAACCCCTCTACCATGGAATCAATATCAAGGAAAGGGCTACGCAAAATCGTTATGGACCATCTAGAGAATAAAAGATGGAAGACGGAGAAACTAAAAAAGTTTGTCCTAGCCTATCAACACATTACTCCTGAACGGGGTCCCCAATTATATCTTAATAGTGATACTAATAGTTATGCTAGAATGCTTTTATCCAGATTTAGAATGGGTTCCTTTTTCCGATTGATCACATTCCCATCCTGTAATGATTGGTCGAGACAAATGTTGCCCTGTCCCTGTGATGATATGGCCCTCCAATCAAATTTGCACTGCACTTTATTCTGTAAATTTTATCATGTTCCCATAAAAATTTTGCTAAGACCAATTCTCAAGGAGTGGGGGATCCGTTCTTGTAGAGAGGCGTTTTTTAAACTGCAAAGGATGGAATCCCCGAAATTCATTTTTACTCTAATCAAATTTTTGAAATTATTGGTGAAATTTAGAAATTCAATGAATTGACTGTATATATTTTTTTAATTTGTTTTAATCCATAGGGCTCTCTGAACCGTATAATTTAAAAAATTTTAAAGTATTTATTGTATTCTTTGTGTATGAATATGATTATTATTTCCCCTTTTTTCATTTTTTCATCCAAAACTGAAATGGTACTGGCTTTTTGTGATATATAGTGAAATGTGTATTGTGCTTTCGATGTATTTTAAAATGTATGCTTTTATGATATGAAAATTTATATCGAAATAAAGCTTTATTTGATTTATATATATAAATATATATACCACCTACTTTCTTGCAGCAGCGATGATTGTATTTAGTAGTATTTCTGATAGACATGCTCAATATAAAAATAAAGACAAACACAAATAGAACTTTCTCACTCACCTGAATACTCTGTCCCACTTGATGCTTAGAGTTCTTTAACATTACCATCATCACTGCTCATTTCTGCATTGACAAAAAGTTCTTAAAGTATATTTGTGAAGCAAAACGTACTGCGAATACATTTTATGCTAACAATTTCGAACCTCAAAATCACCCAACTAAAGCAATCAAATGAAGCAAAACAGAATGAAAGAATATATCCAGGTACTGAAAGTCAAGTATATCAAAGGTTTTGCAGGTTTATTCAGTGTCCTCAAGTACTTGTACATCAATGCAGCAGGTGCAAAACCACAAACTTCATGTATAGCAGCCGCATGTGGGTCTTAAAAATGCAGCAATATTTATGAGTGCCAGAGAAAGACACAACGCAACTTGAGTGACTGGGATTGAAATCATTCTTAATGAAAAACACAAAAACACAAACGTTATTATACAATTCTGTACTTAGTGACTCTTTACAGAACTTGTTGCTTTACTTTTTCTTAACAATATTCTTCAATTTCTTATAGAAACTGAATACAGTACATGAGCCTATCAAAATGTCCCCACGTGTCCACTAGCTTTAGTGCAGCTGGATTGCTATATTTGAAAGGCTAAGTGCTGATTCAAATCCTGTCACACTAAAGCTCAACCTAGCACACTCACAAGAATAGTTATCGCAACGCTATTCCTATATGTTAATGCTGCTTCTTAAGAGACCACCAATGTTCCAGTGAAACTTGTTTTTATTTGGAGCCTGCCAAGGCTTGCAAATGATCATGGGTCGGGAGATGCTTACCTCTACCGATGGTCAAATGTAATATTGTACAATGTGTTATAGTTAAACATTGACAAAATATAAAAATATTCCCTATTTCAATAAAAATGTTCATAGAGGAAAGCTATTAAATGTACAACCTAAGGCTAGGGGGAATTAGGTAAGTTGTTGGTTTTTAATTTAATAGTTTAGTCGGAAGATTTGTTTTGCAAGGGGTTGTACATATTTACAACAAGGAGCTCCTCTCTGGCTTCAGCCAAAGTATGAAATGTACATCACCAATCAGCACAGGTCTAAAGTAGCTGTTTGCACCATATGAGAGTGTAGTCAAGAGCATTCCACGTTGGGCCTGAAGGTTTGAGGCAATGCCAGACTTTCCATATATGAAAATAAAGCTCATTAACATTCAGTTAAACTAAAAGGGAATCATTTACATTTTTTGTGATTATCAATGAAAGCCCGGCTTAATTGTGGCCACAGAGAACCAGTGTTAAACAACCGTGAAGCAAATCCTTTTATATAGGAAACAACCAAAACCCAGAATGTAAATAAATGGCATGCTTGCAAGTGGGCCATGTAGGAAAAGAAGAAAGATCACTCCACTCTGTTTACACTTCATGAGTTACAAGGTGAACAGAAAACAGGCCTGACATCATCTGTAGTACTATATTAGCCGTGTTTAGCTAGTTCTTTAATGCAACTCACAAGGAGTCGCCACACAGTTGACTCTTCATAGTTACAATATAAAGAGGTAACAATGCTCCGACCCCTGCAAAGTCTAAAGATGTGATGGCATGTGACATTATCTTTGATAATGGGACAGACAGTCAATAGCCATGCCTGTGGAAACACTGAGGTACTAGTTAAAACAAATATTGTTGCTTGACTTTTTAAGTCCAAAGCAAGTTAGTGAGGTCAGTTTAGTTGTACTTTTTCTTTGCAGTGGAGCTCCTTAATGCAGAATAATCTCACTGGCATTAGGCCTTTTTAGACACGTACTATATCACCAATATGTAATTGTCACCCAAATTATCGCACGATTGTGGGGGGAAGTGCTGAAAATGTTTTTTATAAAGAGCATGTTGAGGTACCAAACAATGCATACAACTTTTAAATTCAACTACAAATTTAAGATCTGCATGTGTTGTTTTAAATTTCTTAGTGCTTTTTTACAATACAGTTTACATGTTCCAAAATATGTTTAAAAGTTTAGGTAAAGTTAACAACGAATTTGAGCCAACGCTCTGTTCTTTTTTGTGTCCCAACCCCTAGATTTATACTTACTCAACTACTGCCACTGTTTCTGAAAAGCCTAAAACGCTATTTCTTTGCCAGATTGGTTTCACATAATAGAGCAAGAAAAAGTTACGAATTTAATCTTGCATTCAGTAGGTGTTTTGAAAGCAAAACCAGCTTGCAAGAGGTGACACATTTCAGTTTCTCAATCACTCATTTGAGCTTTTCAAGTTATTTCAAAATGATAAATACAAGTTTCCAAATGAACAGAAAACCCTGTTATCAAAGCTCTACTTTTTAGTGGACATTTCGCCATCTCAATGACGTAGAATGAGATGTGTTATTTACCATGCTAAATTTGTTCAGGAAGGCTATTGCAGACATTTCTACAACATAAACACTTGCACATGACACTCGGTGTTACACATGTTTCAAAACATACCACCAAAGCGAAATACAGACTTGAGTGGCGTCAGAATTTCAATTTTAGAGTCTTGTTTGGACTATAACACAGTCTCTTTGAAGGGTTGTGATGCATTGTCTTGCAGACAAATGTGAAAAAACTGTGATTCAAAATGTACTAAATTTGGTCAAGTCTTCTAGTGCTTCTTGATGGCTTTGAACAATTGTCTTTAATCTCATCCAGTGGCAAACTACAGGACTTCAGTGTACATTTAATGACAACTGCTACATCATGATCATTTTATAGCTATCTTTATTATCAAAGCAGCTTAAGCTGTTAATAAATTCGATTTTATTAAAATATCTAAAAGAGTTCTATAAATATTCTTCTTCTAAAAGTGTTCCTGGTTTTAGCTTTAAAACATAGGCCAGTTTCCTCCACCCACGTGGCAAGAGTCTAGAGCAAGTGTGCATTGTCCTCTCTTGTGGAACAACACCATTTTTCCCCACTACCAGAACATTTCACTTTATGAAACGGGTCAGGCGAGTTCTTTGTTGCACTCCTTGGTTTCATAAAGATGCAATAGTTAGAAATAAAGAGTTAATTAGGACAGTTCAGAGGGGCGAGAGTTCAGAACTCCCACTCTAAGGATTCCTCCTTATTGGCCGCTCTCTCCAGCCTGTGAATGATGTTGTTCAAGTTGGCCATTTTCTCATGCCTCCTCTGGTTATTTGATGTATGCTTGATGGGTGGGTGGGAAGATCCCACATCTGTAGCAGGACTTGAGCTCTGAGGCTTGACAGAACCAGGGTTCTGCAATGAAGGAGAAATGGGAGCCGAGGAGGATGGGATGGGAGAGACGGACATCATGAGACCAGGTGAGGATGCTGCGGAGGGTGAGTTCAGAGACACCTCCAAGCTGCAACGGGAGGACTCGGAAGTTGACTTGAAGCTCATTGGGTCAGTGTGCAGCCTTTCCACAGCTTCACTGTCTCGCTGCAAGTCGAGCGCAGTACAGTCTGGAATTCCAGACATGTGAACCTTAGGGTGCAATGGGGCTCTCCTTGTGAGAGCTCTTGCACTTTGTATAGTTTTTTGTGAATCTTGACCACACACTTCATCTGTTTGCTCTTCCTTGAACTCACTCGGGTGATCAGCTGAAGTGGAAACATTGTCTATGTCTGCGTCCAAGCTGCATGACTCACAACGTTTGTAGCTAAAATCAGCAGCAGCGTTTTCCACTTCCTCCTGTTTAATGTTGGCCAGATTCCCTTCCCGTGTCGAAGGACGGGTATAATGATCACACTGCATGGAGTGCTTGAAATGGTTGCGCATCGGCTTCCTGTCTTCTGAGTCAAAATCTGGACTCCGAGGAATAGGTTCTCTGTAGGAGTCGTTAGCCGATATAAACCCATCAGAGCTGTTCAGCTCTTGGTCTGTATCATTGTCCTGAAGTCCTTCCACTAACATTTCTCTGCGCATACGTGATCTGCAAAGGAATTAAAGCAAAGAGTTAATACAAGGACTGAGCTACACTGACCCTCAGTCACCATGGCTGACATTAATTTAAAAAAAAACCAGAAAAAACATTATAGGTAACTTCCTGCATTCTGCAAATTTACACTTGATTTGAGAGCTCAACGTTAACTTGGCATCTAGCTTCTTTGTTACTTACCAACATTAACTGTGTTTGTAACATCTTTAATTTCTAAAATAGTTAATAACTTTGACCCAGGGGGTTTATACACCAATCTAAAATACTCTAGGTGGGTGCACACATCTTTCTGATCTTGGAGCTGTCAGGAGTGGCCCGTGCAGGTAAGAGCGGTGGGGCGCGACTTGGGGGGAAATTAATTGTCAGACAACGAGGGGAAATTAAATAAATAATTAATTTCCCCTTGTCGTCGTCTGTAGAGTGCTTCCTCCTCCAACCCACCCCGCCGCTCTTACCTGCAAGGGCCGCTCTTGGGAGCTGTTCCACAAACTATGTTAAATGAGTGGATCCTGGACTGCAGCATTAGCTACCCTTGGACCAAAACACATGCACACACAAAGATGTCGACAAAGTTAGGCACTTGATGAGTCAATTTATCCCTGGTCTAAAGATCTGCACATAAATGTGCACTAACATGCCATTGAATATCCAGATACTAATAAAATCATTACTATTTTGAATTCTAATGCTATCATCTGACACTGCACACAAAACAGACTGAAAAGTCCAAACGTGTAGGCGCACATTTTCAATCACAAGAAAACCCAAATCCAACAAATTTGCCAATTAAGATTAGCTACACAATCTAAACAACCTTCCTTTCATGCATTGCTCCTGGCCTTACAAATGACATCTACTATCACATCATATATCGTGGAGGCCTTGCACTGTGCAAAGCAACTGCTATCCTCAATAGGGGCTCTCTACGAGAGGCTAAAGGAGCACTTTGTTTTTATAACCACATTTTATTCTTTGCATGTAACTTGTAACAATAAATATAGTGCAATCACAATAGTGAAAAGCATACAATAGACATATATCTCAATTCACTAAATCATTTACTCTAATTTATAGTAGTCCCACCATTTCCCCCTCATTTCACCATTTTTGCGAGGGCAACCTCTTCAGTGTAAATGGGCTTTCCTTGATTCACACAATTGTCCATTGCAGTACACTATTCAGCGAAGGGAGGGTGATCGGCAGAATGTTAGTACTTTGCCATGAGTCCTTGGGCTAGCATAGTGCCAATCCCAAGTAGGACTATCAAATTGTGAATTCTAATGCCTGCATCTCACACCATACAAAACCACAGACGGAAAGTTCCAAACATGCAAACGCATTTTTTTAATATGATTCAGTATACTATCAAAGGTTTGCAATTGCAAATACGGAATTACCAATGCAATATGCTAATTGTGAAGTAAGCAAACTATGCAAGTGAAGCAGGACCCTTGCTGTTCTTGGAAAACACCTATCACAAAGCTTGCAATTCGGCATTCAAGAAAACACTCTTCCAGGGTAAGTCCCACAGAAATGGGAATTCCATGCAGAATTCTGCCTGGGAAATTCTGCGCGTGAAATCTGTGTCCACACTGTGATTCCCCATTCTGTGGGGGTTTACTCGTAACAGGAGGAATTCTGTGAATCAATTGAGTCCTCAGACACGTGTGCCAAAGGGTTGGTGCAGTACCTGTAATTATGGAACCAGTTGATGACCGTGTTTGTCTTCAGGTTAAGCTGGAATGATAGCAGTTCAATTGTCTGTTGAGACGGGTAAGGCTCTCGCTGATAAGCTTTCTTCAAAGCCTCCTTCTCTTCCAAAGCAAGAACAACACGAGGCTTCTTCATGTGGAGCAGGGTGAAGTCGTGCACCTGGAGGTTGGGACTGGTGCACTCGGAGCGGGTATTGGGAGATTCACTACCTGATCCAGGGCTGATCAGCCCATAGCGCCGCTTCAAATAAGCTGAAAAAGGCATGAGGAACAAGTTCATTTAAGAGGAAGTTGGAAGCATGTGCACCTACAGCTGCTTCTTGTGAGGAAACATTTTGTGACCATGTAAGCCTTCAAGAATGTCTTCTGAAGTCAACTCATGGTTTTCACTGACTGGAATACACACAAGCTA
This sequence comes from Lissotriton vulgaris, assembly GCF_964263255.1. Taxonomy (NCBI): domain Eukaryota; kingdom Metazoa; phylum Chordata; class Amphibia; order Caudata; family Salamandridae; genus Lissotriton; species Lissotriton vulgaris. Next base: position 165,753,935 of record NC_141699.1, on the reverse strand, counting down.
GCACTATTTAAGACACAACCTTCTTTAAGAACAACAACCCATGCATGTAGTTTAAGAATGTTTGGGCATTTACTCACACTTCCCAGCCAAGCTGTAGTAAAGCATTCTTGCCATTTAACGCTGTACAATGCTCCACTGCCTTTTGGCTAGGTTTGCACTTCGTATAATACATACATAAAGTGCACACATTCTTACATCCATTTTAGTGTAAATAGCCTGATAATTGTGAGAAACACATTTCCAATTCTGTACGAATACCTGCATACGTACACTGTGTAGGGTTTCACATAATTTGCATGGTGAGTAGATACCAAAGGGGCTTACTACAGGAGCCACCATCACTTGAATCACTGGGGCTAGGGTTTTTTATGCTTGAGCAAAATGTGAATGTGCTTAGAATGGACTAACTGCATTTCCTGGTTTGAGATGCACTGAGATGCCTTTGAAATTTTAGCAGCAAGTGGAGAGTGCTTACAAGGCTTACTATGGAACCAACGCTTATCTGTCAACTTTCCTCAGCAGCCATTTGAAGTGGGAAAGAACCACACCACTTGTGAACAAGTATGATCCATTAAACCCTACATTAAGTATAAGTGCTGGAGACTGGAGGACTTCATATTTGCATGTTTCTTTACATGCACCCAAAAAAGAAGGAACAGCTCACCTTTCTTCTCCATTTTCTTCATGTCTCTGAGCTTTTCGACGTTGTGGGGGTCGTTGAGCCAGATCTGCATGCGGACAAAAGGTTCTCTGCCTTTCAGGCTCAGCTTGTGCCAGGGTTTTGGCCTGGATAAAAGGTCTGACACTGAACCTTGAGTCAGACCCAAAATGCTCTCTCCAAACAGCCTTTGCCCTGTTTTAAAAAAAAAGAGAAAATCTGAAATGAACTGCATCATGATGGTGCTTAGTAACATAATCTCACTTATTAAAAAAATAATTTATTTGGATCAGAAACTACATTGTGCAGGTATTTCCATGTGATACTCTGTCTTATCTTCATTAATGACATGGCAATGTTTTATTTTTGCTGCTTGTGAATAGCTTTGGTCTCAGTACATCGAAACTAGAACTATTCCTCAGTGTTCTTTCTGTCCATTAATAATCACTTCTGTGATCTACACAAGAACAGTGATTTGCTGGGTGAAACTTTTCCTTTCAGACTAGCACATAATATTTCAGGGTATTGTACCATCTGAAGTGATCTTTTGACTTGAATTGCTCCCTAAATGAGTGATCAAAACATCTGCTAATCCTCACAGCTCTAATAAAATGTATTTATTTATTTATACATTTTTATATAGCGCGAACAAGATCCTGAAGGATATCAGAGCTCTTTACAAAGTAAGGAGGGAAGGACATAAATTCAATATTGACAACAGTAACAATACACAACAGGAATTCTCGCCTAAATCCCAGACAAATAAACGCCTTAAAATCTAAAAAAGAAACATCTATGCTACAACGGACGTAAGCCGCAAAGGGGACCTATGTTATCTGGAAAGCTTTTAGATCAAGTTAAAATGTGGAATTTAGTAAGTGAATTTAGCTCTTTTGAAAAGTTCAACAGAGGAAGCTGAAAAATATTATGCTATCTACAATAGGGCAAACATTCCAATACTGAATTACAACACTTTAAGTTATTTTTTTGATTATTAAATTATTCACTTAAAATACTAGAACAAGTTTGGTTACCCCATTCACAAATTATATTCTGCGCTATATAAATTAGTGCTACAGTAGTACTATTTACTTAGAACTAAATGAAATTCACCGACCTACAGGTGGAAATCTCCACTTCCACCTTTCCTATCTTTCGATCTAGAGATCTCAACACATGTAAGTTTAATACTTAGGGGCCGATTACGATCTCGCTAGGAAGGCCTCCACAGGGGTTCTGGAACGAGCAAATCCGCTTCAGAGCCTATGTTTCTGACCAAATCTTCCCTTGTTCCGAATGACCAAGTACGATGCGAAGATTTCGTCCGCGTCGGCCGAATAATTTTCGAACCCGATCCTGTCAGTCCGACTCGCTCGCACACACCTCGTGCCGCACAATGGAGCCGGCTTCCGAACGAGTACGATGCACGATTCGGACAGCTGTATCGACTCGGTCTCAGCGAGACAAAATGGTTGTGGGAATCAGACTTCGGGGGGCTGTAGTAGGCCCCCCCTTCACCCGGGGCCCTCTGAATCGGTTCCGTGGGGGTACCCATGGGTCCCCTCTTTCCATGCATGCACAGTGTGATGGTCACAATGGGGTGCCCGCCATAGGGTGTACGCTTTTCCCCACCCACCCCTTTTTGCTATGGGAGCCTGTGTACGCGTTCGGTACACAGGCTCCCATAGAATTCAATTGGAGTCTGAGCGAACCGAGTCCATCACCATACGGGTGCATCAGAATCGGTCGCTCGGACTCGCGGAGAGCAATTCGCTAGGAAAGCCCTCCAGATCTTAGTTGTACATAGGGCTCTCTTAGCGAGATAGTACTCTGCCCCTCAGAAGTAAATGTGGTAGGGACTGGAGGAGCACCTGAAAAATGGGGAATTCTTAATACAAAATATAAGGGGTTTAGAGAGGGGTTACGAGGGGTTTATGGAAGGACATGCTGACACGCAAACCAACACACAAAAGAGTAAGACCACTGCCAAAAGGCCTTAAAACATTCCAAATGTACTTCAGCTCATCCTTGGAGTAAGTCTAGCATGACACATGGCACTCACAGGTACAGCAACACACTTCCATAGAAAATAATGAAAGGGCATAAAACTCACTGTAGGAAATAATGTAAAAAAATGTAACAAAATACTTTTATAGTTTATGAAGTTAAAAATGAATAATGAACTCTTTCAAAAATAATTAGATTCATTTTAATACAAATAACACATATTGTAAATACACTTGTTAAAAATGAATGACATATTATAATGCTGGTGAGAGTGGGAATTCTATTTTTAATTTTGTTTAAAAAATAAGATTACTTCCCTACCCTGCTATGCCAGCTAAAACCTGACTTGGGTAAATGGAGAGCGGCATACATTTCCTGGCTGGGCAGTATTAATGCCATCAAGATGAATGCCCTTGCCCGTTTGCTTTACCTCTTTTCAGGGATTGCCCATTCCGGTGGAAGAAGGTCTCTTTCGGGAACTGCAACATTTGCTTACTAAATTTATAAGGCTGGGGAGAACGGCGCGCCTGCCACGCGACCTTGTACTGAGGGAGGACTGGCGCAACTGGATTTTAAAGGGTATTACAAGGCAGCGCAATTACGTGTAATCACAGAATGGTCACTGAGGGCATCGGAGAAACACTGGCTCCATATGGACAGACAAATAGTTGGCTACACGATTTGGGACCTTTTATGGAAGCCTAAACACGATAGGCCACCCAACGCCTACATTAGCACTTCCACATCCACCACCCTACAGGTATGGGATGTCCTTACTAGGAGGCTGCAGCTCACTACCTTCCCCTCCCTATACACGCCCATACACTTTAATGCTGCTTCCCCCCCTGCATTTCACAAGGGTCCGTTCGAGGCTTGGAGGGAGAGAGGCTGTAGTGTCATTTCCCACTTATTTGAGAAAGGCGAGCTTCTCACCTTTCAAAAATGTAGGAAACAATTTGAACTGACTGCCAAAGAAGAGTATAATTAGCTACAGCTTAAACATTGGTTGTAGTGACCCCTGGTGCGCTGACTGTTACCAGGGACTTGCTCTCCATAGAGAAGTTTTCCCAATCGGGGTCCACCTCCAAGGGATGTATCTCCTTTCTATATGCTCTCATACAAGCCCTGAGCCCCAGGCCGACGCCACATTATAAACGCTTTTGGGATGCACTTCTTGATACCCCTTTGGCCGAAAAACAGTAGGAGCATTTAAATAAAGATGTAGTGAAATGTAATCGCTCGATGTACCTCAGGGAGGCACACTATAAACTTATATATGACTGGTTCCTATATCCTCAGAAGCTAAATTGGATCTTTCCCACTACCTCGGATAGGTGCTAGAGTGGATGTGGACTGCTGTGTGACTTTCGTCACATTTGGTGGGACTGTCCCTCTAGTCAGGCATTTTGCAAGGAGATTTTATCCCAAATCAAACTTATTCTTGGGTACCAGATTCCTATGTCCCTGGACATACCTTGCTAGGGGTGAGAGTCCGAACCCTGAATCGCCAAACACTAAGCGATAGGTCGGTCATGTGGCTTTGTCTGGGGGCAGCAAACATGGCAGTAACCGCCGTGTGGAAAAAACTCGAGGCACCATCTTTAACGCAATGGCACGCAAGGCTGTGGAGGGTGCTGGCGCTGGAGCGCATGGCCGACATAGTGGATAATGCTAGAAATGGCTTTGAATATATATGGTCCCCAATGGTGAGCTACCTGTCGCAAGGGCTCCCACTGATGGGTTGCGCCCCACGCCTTAGGGTCCTTAATTTGTTTCATATCGAATTTCCACAGCAGTGCAGTATTTCTTTTATTTTTTCCCTTTTCCCTTTTCTGGGTACACTTAGTTTCCTTTCTCAAGTTACTGTCTCTGTAGGGGGGATTGAATGACAGGTGTGGGATGCTTCATGCCACAAGTTAAGATTGTGATGAGTATAAGCTTTTTAAGCCATGGACCTTGTAACTAAGCTGTAACTTACATGTGAGTTCTGTAACTCTGGGCTTATTCTGTCAACTTTTGCATATGTATTGCATTCCTGTGTTGAGCTCAATGGAAAATGTCAAATAAACAGAATTTGAATTAAAAAGTAATATTTACAAATTAAATGCATTTATTTTAATTCTTTAATATTGAATAAACATTCAATTTCATAAGTTGATGTGCTGGGACATTTAAAATGATCAGTTCTAGGTTAATATTAATCATTTGAAATGAATGTTATTTTACATTAAAATATTTGTAATTTTTTTTGTAAAGATTAATTAAATGTATCACTGTTCCCTATACTTTACCATAGGGAGATCTCGTCCCCAATCGGGTGGTGGGGATTTCTGCCTACATATGAAAAGTTATTAATAGTAACTATACACTTGTAAATTCAGTCTTAGATGTGTCCAGCCACAGGTAACAGGGGTTGGAGACCTGCAATTCTACACTTCCATACTGAAAAATGGTTGCACATTTAAACGTAGTTCCAAAAGGAAATTTACATATGAATAAATCTGCACATGTAAATATACCTTTGTGAGTAGATCCTCCCAACATTCCACCTCGCAAACTTTCCTTGCAACACCAGAGGTTACTTAGGGAAGATTTTCAAGCTCTCCTCTAGAAAGGAGCCATAGAACCCGTCCCTCACCATCAACAGGGTAAGGGAGTTTACTCGCTATACTGCCTTATCCTCAAAAGGACGGGTTCCTCAAACCAATTTTACATCTCAGGCCCCTAAACTAATACATTCTCTCAGAGCACTTTCACATGGTCACTCTTCAGGATGTCATCCTGCTTCTAAAATAAGGCGATTTCATGGTCGCACTCGACCTCAAGGAGGTCTATTTCCATATTCCAATCCATCCGGGACATCGCCAGTACCTCAGATTTTCAATAAGCGGACAGCATTACAAGACATTGTCTGCTACCTCTTTCACTTACAAACTTCTGGTTTAGCTTTCACATCCATAAGACTGTGTGGTGAGTAAAGTATGTGTGCTCCTGGCTCTGGGCAGTTCCAAGAGTGCTGCTTGCAGGGCTTGGCTCATGGTTTGTTGTAAGCAAGTGCAGGCCAACACCCGACAATGAGGTTTTCCTAAACAATTAGGGGTAAAGTGCTGCATAGACAGCTGTTTCTTAAAAAACACATACCTTCATATATTTCAATAGTTGGGTCAGATACATCTTTGCTGCGCAGTAATGCTTTGCTAGTGGAATATGATAATTTGTCGATCTACATGTGCCCAGTTTTACTACCTAACATGTTCAACTTTTTTGTTATGATTTCGTGGGGGTGGAGGCTATGTGTCTCACGGGGCTGAACAATCACCATCAGGTACTCATTATTCCATCTAAGTCCTTCCTTCTTTAAGGATCCTAGCTGATATATAGCATTCTAAGCATATGCCTTCTTTTCGTTTTCTGATCATTAGATTGTCCCCATATCCCTTGGTCCTGAAGAGACCCTGCACTGTAAAAGGGTTGAAACGCCGTCGACTGTATTTGAAAGCGAACCAGTTTAACAGCTCTGACTACTGTACACAGAAGCTGGAATCATTACTAAGTTAATCTTTGGTTGCCTTTTAAAAAAATTGTGGAAACCAAGCTGTGCACGTTACATGTTTTTCACTGTTTGTTTTATGGTTCCATTTCACTTGGGGACACAAAAGCACTATTGTTTTTTCTTTTTTTGTGTATATATCAAATTGAATTTTACAAATCTGATCAAAAGAATTAATGTGAATATAAAGTCTGCAAGGCACTCTTTCTTTCTGACATCACCTTAACCCGTTTTTGTGATTGCGATTGTGCATTTGATTATTATTATAGATTAGCCTAACTTGCCTAGGTGGAACAGCAGGAGTTTTCTTCTGTACAAAGAAGATCATTGTCTGTCTCTGTGCTCCACAGCTATGGCATGCCCAGTAAACTGATAAGGCCTGACTGGCTCTGAGTTGCCTGCCTGTGGCCTTCCCAAGGATATTTACAGCTTCTGTTCGCTAAATCCAAGTCTCCCAGGAAATCAAAGATTTCCTCTACATCTTACATTTATCTGTTGAAAATTGTAAATTGTAATTGTACTACCTGCCTGTGTGTTTGTTAGAACCGGCACTAGGTGGGAAATCTTGCTGCCCTCTCGCTGCTCCTGACACCACCCTGAGGCCTTAGCCAATCGGCCGCAAGGGGGGAGGAGTTTGAGGTGGAGCCTAGGCCAGGAAAGGGTAGAAAACTCCCCGCAGCGCTATTCTCAGGCGATTTTAGGCCTGCTATCACGCTGACGGGCTGCTGCTCGTGCTTGTACTTTTAAAAACCGACTTTTTAAAATGGAAAATTGTAATTGTACTACCTGCCTGTGTGTTTGTTAGAACCAGCACTAGGTGGGAAATCTTGCTGCCCTCTCGCTGCTCCTGACACCACCCTGAGGCCTTAGCCAATCGGCCGCAAGGGGGGAGGAGTTTGAGGTGGAGCCTAAGTTCAAATGCCGGCAATGCCGCAGGAGCACAGCGGACACGCGCAGCAGGCGTGCCAAAGGCAAGCCCGTCCGCGCCCCGACGAGCCCAGGAGCCAGGCATTCTGGACCTCCACTCAAATACTCCTCTGAGGAACTCAGGTCCCTCTCTAACAAAAACCCTCCGCTCATGACGGCCATCAATAACCGTCTTAAAACCAACGGTATCTTCCACATACACAGCCCCCTCCCTCCTCCTCCATGTACCCCTCATCCCTCCCTCACTTTTGCTCCTGTCACTTTGAAACCCCCTGCCCTCAGCATTATTAATCTCAATACACGGTCCCTTGTTAAACACCAGCTCAACATCTTTCTACTGCTTTCTACAGCTAAACCAGACATACTCCTACTCACCGAAACTTGGCTGACTCAGGATTCTATCCCTGACCTTCTGGCCGAGTTACCCCAGGACTATTATATCCTACAGACTAATCGACTCTCAGGCAGACCCGGTGGGGGAGTTGCTGCTATTATATCAAAACACGATATTTTCACATGCATCTTGCCCCTGGATCTGCTGATGGTGGATAACCTAGCCATCAAATTAGACTCTAGTTCTGGCGCTCTTATTAGTGTCATACTTTACCGGCCCCCTCAATCTATGCCTGATTTTTCCATTTCCTTATGTGAGCAGTTGGCTAATTTAGCCATGAACTATACGAACATCTTATTCATAGGCGATCTGAACTACTGGCTAAATGACCCCTCTGGCGGACCTCACGCCACAGATCTCCTCGATATGCTCCTGAACCTAAATTTTGTCCAACATATCCACTCTGCCACTCACATTAAAGGTCACGCACTGGATCAAGTCTGGTCTATTAATCTCTTTCTGACAGACCTGAGCATCTCTCCCTATATATGGTCGGACCATTACTTAATCCAATTTAATATCACTATGCCCTCAATGCCCAAGAACATCTCTTTGAGGGGCGGAGTTACTAGAAAGTGGAGGGCTTTAGACACTCAAGCCTTTTTGGACACATTGACCAGCACGGCACCTCCTCTCAACTCAGATGTTAATGCCATGGAAGCAAGCATTTCTTCCTGGCTACTATCGGCTAATAATGCTCATGTCCCACTCACAAAGTTTACCCGCTCCCGTCACTCAGACTCTCAAAAATGGTTCAAAAGGAAAGGAAATGGAGAACACTGTACTCCCCGTAGATAAGCTCCAGTACTCCTTGGCCCGTAAAGAATATAGAATCGGTTGGTGCTTGGTCTCCCAAGAAAAACTTCCACCAAAGCCGCGCTATCCAAACTCCATTGGCTCCCAATTAAAGAAAGAATCATATTTAAAACTCTCTGTTATGCCCACCGTATTGCCCAGAATAGAGGCCCCGACTACCTGAAAAATCTCATCACCATCCACCGCCCGACAACAGATCTAAGATCGTCAGGTACGATGCTATTCAAAACTCCTCGTATCACAAAAGCTAAAATGGGAGGAAGATCTTTCCGCTATCTGGCCACAAAACACTGGAACGCACTCCCGCTCCATTAGCGGATGGAGCCTTCCGAAATGAGATTCAGGGCAAAATTAAAAACTCACCTGTTCCCCATAAAGTAACGCTCCTACTGAACTTCCCGTCTCCTCTCCTCTGGATTGTTTTGTACTAGCAGTTAGCGCGGGGATACACAGTTTTGTGCAGCCAGGCGCTTAATAAATGTTTTATTATTATTATTAATATTATTAGAATTCTAGACTCACAGAATAAATCTAAGGACATTTTTTCGAGTTAACGACCTCTGTAACCCCGAAAGGATCCTTCCTAAACAAATTCCCACCCAAGATACCTATGACTCCCTTAATATTTTCTTCCTACAGAAGATTGTGACTATTAAAGGCAGTACTCCTACTACAACAGTCAGAGACCCGATGGATAATCTGGTAATCAATACCTCTACCCTAGAAAGTTTCCCTTTTATTAGCCCGTCAAAGCTCTCTGACTTACTGATTCGTGTGAAATCAGGCTCCCCCATTGATTGCTGCCCCCCTTACATCATGAGGGATGTTCTCTCTCAGCTACCATACAGTGTGTTACCTCTCCTCAACCAATCATTGACGCAGGGTAAAGTTCCCTCTGCCTTCAAGGATGCCATAATTGTCCCCCTACTTAAAAAACTTGGGCTGATATCTCAAACCTTGCTAATTACCGGCCCATTTCCCTCCTCCCTTTCTTGTCTAAAATCTTGGAGGGTCACGTGACCAAATGCTTATCTAATTTTGTAGAATCAACAGAATATCTAGAGCCACATCAGGCAGGCTTTAGGCCGGCTCATTCCACTGAGGCGGTAATCCTGACCTTATTGGATTCCATGAGAGCCAATGCAGACAGAGGTGTCGCCCAGGCATTGGTGTTATTAGATCTGTCGGCCGCCTTTGACACGGTCGACTATAAGATTCTGTTGGACCGTGTCAGACAGGCCGGCATCCTGGGCGTCACCCACAACTGGATTGGTTCCTTTCTTGAGGGCAGAACTCAAGCTGTTCGTCTTACCCCGTTCACTGCCCCTAAACTGGTCACCTCATGTGGAGTCCCTCAGGGCTCCTCCATGTCGCCCCTTCTTTTTAATCTGTATCTCCGGCCCTTGATTCACTATTTAAAAAATATGGCAGTCACCACCTTTAATTATGCGGATGACCTCCAGCTGGTCTTCACTCTGGATAGTTCCATCGACTCCATCCTCAATTTTCAAACTATCATCCTCTACATTCAGAGCTGGATGGACCAGAACCATCTGAAACTCAACCCGGGCAAGACCGAACTAATCTTGCCCGGGAAGAGTGCATATGTCTTGGGACCCCATTATTGACCGGTCGAACTGGGCCCCTCCCCCTCCCCCTGTTCGTCGGTAGAAAGCCTAGGGGTCATTATCAACGCCGACCTCTCTCTTAAAGGTCAAGTGGGCGCAGTGGTTTCTTCCTGTCTTTATCAGTTACGGAGGATCAGGAAAATCACCCATCTGCTAACTCACTCGGCTTTAATACAGGTTGTAATCGCCCTGGTTCTGTCACGCCTAGATTTTTCCAACTCCATCTACCTAGGCCTTCCTCTGGGCCTACTCAAGCGTCTCCAATTGGTCCAGAACCAGGCTGCCAGGTTAATTCACAAACAACCTAGTTGGTCATCTGCGAGACCACAACTGGATAAACTTCATTGGCTCCCTCTGGCCCAGCGCATTGCCTTCAAGATCGGGTGCATCATCTTTAAAGCTCTGCATGGTAAAAATCCAAAATTCATCAGTTGCAGAATAGTAAGACACGTACCCTCCCGTAATCTTCGCTCAGCCCACCTTCAGCTTCTGTCTGTCCCTACTTTCAAGCTCAAACGCCAAGGGGGATGCAGGTTCTCTCATCTCGCCCCATCATTCTGGAACTCTCTACCATTACCAATCCGGATGAGCAACAACCTCCTGTCGTTTAGAAGATTGCTTAAAACGTGGTTATACGAGCAAGCTCTTGGGTGACTTCCCGTGGTGTGACTCCTGCCTGATCAGCGCCATGAAACCTCTGGGTGACCATGCGCGCTATAAATTCCGATTAACATAAGAAAAGATAAGATCTGTACACAGCTTAAAAACGCTTTTCTGATTATTTTGAAAAGGGCAGTCCTCAAATCAAATGATGTAAAATTCAAGAATTAACTTAATAATATTGCGGCACCTTAACCTTATTCTATAAAATGATATAAATCATGTGAATACATATAAGCATACTTGATGTGCTATCACACTATAGTAAAGCAAATGTTATACAGTGTGCATGTGCAAGCAATACTATATGCAGCATGTGTTTATAAATGCGAACTGAGCACTCAACTAAAAGAATACATTCAATTCAATGGGGTACATAAGTAGAGACTGCAGATTTTAAGGCCAGATGGGGGAGCAATCCCTTGCCCCACCTTCATGGCCAGGGTACAGGCAAAGAACCAACGTCCATATCTGAAGCATACGTAGATTCAGTACCTCACTTTTCAGTAATACTAGAGTTATGGGCTGCCTCTTCATGGATATAAGTTGCATTTCCATAAAGGATGTTCTGTTTTAAGTTAGACACCCTGAAATGGCAGGAAACTGGCTTCTGGGATTTGGAATTCAACCAAGGCAGTCAATTGTTCTTTTGCTTAGATGACAGCAATTTAGCCAGTCATCCCAGTGTTTGCCTTGGGCGTTCATGCCTGTGCTGGTTTTACGGCCTGCCTAATATGCGATAAGTGACACAAGCAAAGTTTTAAGTGGGCACCTTTTACAATTTAAAAACACAGGATAATCTTTGGGCTGGAGATTACCATGGACCCCTTTTGCAGACTACATGTTTGAGTGCCAGAAGATTCCGAAATGTATGCAGATTCGACCCAGTGGTGATATAAGTAAAGTCTGGCAGTGAAGGACAAGTCAAAATAGCTGATCTGTTTTCTCCCACATCTACCTCTCCCTTCCACCGCTGAGAATACCAGCTGGTCGGCAAAGAGATTCTAGGTGATTTTGCTGAATTAATTTCCTCTGGTATTCTTACATCACAGAAATCACATCAGCAAAATCATCACCATAGGAAGTGCTGCCACATATTTCTTTAATTCATTGGGGATTTATGTTCAGAATCAATTCAAGGACTCAGCAACTATAACTCAATATTAGTTTTCTTGTAAGAGTTCGGTGGTTGGGTCACCCCATCAAGAGTAGCACTGGGTATCTCGTTTGAAACTCCTCTAGATATTTTTTAAAGTTACTAGTTAAAAAGCACGACAGCCTGTTTACATGGCACTAAGGTAAGTTATGTGGGTGCCACATTTAAGGTAAGCTCTTCTCTTCAACTTGCTGGTTTTTATCGTCACTGTGGACATCTCGAAACATAGTTTATAATATATAAAGATTTTTTTCACTACTTGTGTGCTATCATACATATTGCTGGAATTTAAGCTGAGGTTTAGAATGAAAAATTGGGAAATTATAATAGGTCTCCATACCCAAGTTATTGTCTGTCAGCACTTCCTTGACCTTCTTGGTGATGGCATAGGTGTCCAGCTCAGGGGACATGGCGACTATATCCTGGATCCCAACCGGAACATGGTTGTTGGGGTATACCTTCCCACTCTGCGATGAAGGGGACGATGTACTTTCTGGTTGTTGATTCTCTTTGCTGCTTTCTAGAGATGCACTCAGGGATTCTTGAGAACTCTTGTCTGGCTCTGAGGGACTGGCCGGTGGCGATGGGGAAGACCGCGTCCCTGCAGGACTTTCCTCTGCTTCTGAGAAAATGGAGCATAAGTCATCAGCGCCGCAATGAAACACATACTCAAATCTGTATGCCATCGCACATCACACTAATCAAGGAGATTATGTTTAAGAATCATGAAAGAGAACATTTCAAACAATTACACCCTAAAACAATGAGAAAGCTGTCTTATTGCTGCTTTCCTCCTTAGCTTCTGAACTAACCCAATCTGGCCACATTTTTAACTGTGGTTACATGACCACCGTCATCATGCCTTACCTTGATCCCAGACTGGTTTGCACTTAGATAACACATTTGAAACAATTTACTGGTGTGGGTACACACCACCGAATGCCCTTTCTCTACACTCTTTCATTACCATTATTATCACACCTCTCCCTACTCTCCTCTCTCTATACTGATCTGAGTTTGAAGCAGGATTAACCCTTTCCCACTAGTGTGCAATTCACAGTATATTTGTGTCATTCACTGGATGCAGATAATGAGAGAGGCTGGGAGAATGGACGACAGCAACAGTAAGAACAAAATGCACATGTGGTAGTGTGGATCATTACTCTATACTCATGATACTCGTTCCCCTACGTATGCACATAAATACCATACATAGTTATCACATCATCAATACAAAACGTTAAAAAACACCTTACAAACATTCCTAAGTGTCCAGATACTATTCCAACACAAGAAAATGCTAGGTGCTTTTAGATTAATTCACTGGCATTTTCATAGAGCACAAGCATGTGGTTTAAGACCAAGATTTATTGCATAGACTTAGCCCTCAAATTTGAAGGGTAGTATCAAAGGCATGCCGCATTTAACCATCTCCCAGCGCAAAACATGCAACCAGAGAGGTGATAAATTGATCCTTAACACTCATCAATTTATGATAGCCCATAACTGTATGCTGCACTGACTTCACCACTGTGTGGGAACAGGCGATACCTTTCCAGTCAATATGCTGCCATGCCCCACTGATCTTAAATCAGTGGGAAACAAACTTTACCAAAGCCGCATAGAGTTTCCGTTTTCCATTGGGTGAAGGATTTAAAGCCAAATAAGGTTGTATGTATGATAGCATGGTTAAAATCCCTTGCATAATGCACATATGATTTATCTTGTAAGTGTATGATATTGGCTTGCACAGCGCATGTGAGAAATTGGGTATGTATACACTACTTGGGGTGTTTGTCAGTTAAGGTTCTATTAAAGAATGTTTCTCTTATGCACAACAGTGAAAGGCCTTATGTATATACTTAAGTAGCCCTCAATCCTTCTTTTGAGAGCCAGAAAGCATCAGGAGGGGCCCAAGCTACTCGCTTTTGCCGGTTTACAAACTCAGCTAGCGCTGCCCCTCAGGTAGATCTGAGGGCGCATTTGAGATTGATAATTATGATAGCAATGTACACCCTGATGTATGCACACAATGTAGCGGCAGCACCAGTAAAGCTAATATTGATGTACTCTGTAATCTATGCACGCACAATGATGTCAATACCAGTAAATGTAATGCCAATGTACGCTGTAACCTATGCACACACAGTGATGGCAATGCCAGTACATCCAATGTCAATGTGCACTGCAACTTATGCCCGCATAATGACATCAAATCAAATGCATTGTTGAAGTATGATGTAACAACTGAGCGCATAATAATGAGAACATATTCAAATGCAATATCAATGACTGCCATGTTACACTTGCTCGCACTCACAAACTCGTACCATTGTTGTTGGCTTCATCCAAGATGACCTTTCCATCAACCCCAAGTCAGAGATACGTGGTTAGACAGGTCCTATGACCCAAACCCAAGTCTACCAATTGACAGGTCACAGGTGGGGTTACACTTAGCCCAAAGATAAACATGAAGTTAGGAACACTCAACCGATCAGGGCATGACATGCACACTGCACGAGATGATCACACGCTCACCAAACCGGACATCTGAACACTCACACACACTGGTCCGGATTCGTTCTCTCCAAGGTCAGGAGCCATCTGTGTTCCCCTTATCATATGTTTTGTCTTGTTATTTATGACGATGATGCTTCCCAAAGAATGTCAATCTGTTTTATTGTACCGACAAAATGTATATATGAGCAACCAAAACTTCTGTACTGAGACTGTCTTTAGCCACATCGACGCTAATGACGAGCTCAGCTCGTCATGAGGCACAGTGGAGCTGCACTAATGACGAGCTGAGCTCGTCATGTATAATGGATATGAAGACCCTTCAGCACAGCGTGGGAATTGCTGTAGCATCGATGTGGTTAGACGTACCTCCGTCAATACTCTCCCGTCGGCTGATTTTAATTAAAAAAACTTGTTCCTGTTTTGCCAAATGCCTCTTGTCTTTCCATTTATTTAAGGTAACTTCATATTCAAGCAACACATTCAAGTCGTATAACTTCAAAAGGTATTGAGCCCCTAAGCTGGAGCATGTGCTGCCACACTTGACATCGTCAAAGTCAAAATGGGTCCCATCTAAGCACACAGAAGCTCCAGGAATTAAAACTGGCAGAATCTTTGACATATAGGCCTTCTTGGATACCAATGTTGAGCTTCCACCACTCTTATAATTCACATCAGACTCTCTGATACACGACGAATACTGCACTTTGTGGCATCAACCGATAGTCCCAGACCAATGTATGTTCAAATAAAATGTTTAGATATTTCTAACTACTAAACATGTCTAGTTTGTGAGGTCCCAAGGACCAATTATGTTGTTCTTTACCAATGCCAGTGTGCATGATTCTGGTCATGTTCATTACCAGGTTCTTCTGTGTGGCAGAACTCTCCAGGCGACCCACTCCAGCTGGAGACTGATAGGAGTGACGTTAATCAACAGAATGCCATCATCAAAGAACCGAACCGGTATAGATTTTGATCCCCCAAATTGGGACTTCAAAAGTTGTGCTCTTAATATGAACAACCTGAAGCGGCGTGCCCCAAAACAGGATTGATTTACTACGTCCAATGCTTTAGATAAGTCAATGTGCATATTACAGTGGGACCCCTGCCCTCCGAAGGCACACCATGGCATAAAGACAAGAGCTGCTGCATAGCTGATGTTCCCAACTGGAAGCCTGTTGGGTCAATCCTAGCAGTGCAAGGGTCAGAGCTGTCCACAATCGTGTATCTTTCTTTTCCATTTAACATGTATTACTAGCTTCACTAGTGGGCCTCATTTTTGTGCTTAATATTGTTCAACCTCTGCCTTTGCACCTTATTTATGCGGCCCTCTTCATATCAAGTGTAGGTGGCCTTACGGCACTGTGGATAACGTTTGAACACTCCCTTGAGGTGACCAACTCCCTGAAGATCCAAGAGCAGGAGTCCTGCAAGGATGCTTCTAAATATCCCCGTCCACTGTTCAGACAACTCTACACTAAGCACATTAATTAAGGCCGAATCATCCCCCGGGGCTTGGTTCACTAGACAATACCAGACTGATGAGCCCAAGGGAAACCTGTCCACATCTGCTGGTCAGTTTATTGTGTCCTTTTAACCCTATGTGACATGTGCAGCCTCTGGCCCAGCCAGTTTTAGCCTTCTATTGGACAACTCTCAGGAATGTACTGCCATGCCTTTCACAGCTTCATTCCTACACATCACATACAATCCAGGAAACATTATATATTCCAGTTCTGTGGGTCTACGCCTGCTTAGTACATTGTTGCGACAGATTGATGTGAATTGTTAATACAATTCGGATGCTGAGCCATAAGGAATATCCTGCAGTTTTGAACTAAGTTGTTTTGCTGAACACCTATGCCAATATTATTTTGCAAACAATCAGGTTTTTGGCTCTGTATTACAGTCATTTTGCATTGCAGACATACTTTGAAAGGACTCCGAAAGCCGTGTTTGTTTCTTTTATAAGACTGCAGCCCACCAACGTTATTTTCTTGCTCATTCTTGAGTAAATCTGCCTCTTTAGATCTTTGGCTTTTACCCTAAATATTGTCAATTCTAGTTAGATAATACACAATCTAGGTCAAGCTTAAATTGACGAGAATTTTTTTCTTTAGTGAATCTTTTACATCTCCTTCCATTAGGGCCTAAAAAAAACCAATCAGCTGTAAAAATCAAAGCGTACGTCGAGTGACTAGTAAAGCATGTACGCACCAGGAAACCATATAATACCGTATTTTTTCTCACTATTGAGTGTGGCAATAGCCTTAGTGCCCCCCCACCCCCTCACCCCCGTAGTGTAGTAAATTTCCCATTACAATATATTGGTGGCTTCAAAAGAGGGACAGGAAGACATAAACTGCTAACAGTTATCTCACACAGCCTTCCTCATGAGGATAAAGGTAATAGGTACAGCCACGTTCTTCAATGCAATCCTGAGCTCAGTAAAACTACGAAGGCAGAAAGTCAAGTGAGGAACAAATTCACAAACACCCTTACAATGTATGAAGTCTAAATCAACAGACCACAACTCAACTCAAATGATCAAACTCAACAGTTCTTCTGTTTCCAATGGGATAGCCACAATACAAGAAGATAACAAACAATAGAGGGCGGAGGATTAAGTGAAGGAGATTGAAATGACCTTCAAATCACATCGTCGGAAACAAAAATGACCATATCCTGCAAAAAGAAGGAAAACAAACTTGCTCACAAGCAACTAAATGTGACTGACTGCCTAGAAATGAGCTACAAACAAATGGTTCTGTTGGGTAGGACAAATTGCTTTGGAAAATGCTAATACATGCAAATGAAACAAAAAATGAGAACTCTCTGATACACATGTGCAAATGAGAAATCAATGCTCAAGCAGAAAAAATAAATAGTATAGCCAGGTACTGAATTCCTGTATTACCTGTAAGTAATTGAGGCATTCATCTTTAATTCACCCCATTATGAACAAAGGTGACTTTTTACCACTTTATAAAACAATATCAATGCCATATAAAAACAGGTGCCCACCCAGAAGTTTGAGGATTTTTTTAAGCAGCCAGTGCAAGGATGAACCAGGAGCCCTAGAGACACTGGACATTATAGATTATTTCACCACACAATGGGCAAAGGAGTGCAGTACTTAATGTACTTTCTCATTTAGTCAATCATAAGTATACAGTTTTCTATCAAGAATGTAATTTTTTTTACTGCCATAAAACCTACTGATATTTTGATCAACCGAATCTTCTTTTCAGGTGTTCCTAGCCATTCCTGGTTTGAGGCCTGCAGGCTGGAAGTGGATGTGGAACCTGAGCTTATATCACCACGCTTGTCACCACGAAAATGACTGAGAAAATACAGAACTCGATTCGGAGAACTGCAAAGTGTGCCTGTGTTTCTCACCCGGGACACGCTAATAAGGAAGACACCGGTCCTGGGTTGCTGTTGCTCCACAGTTCATGGAGGCCCTGCCCTTGAAGTTCGGGCTGGACTCTTCCCATGAGGAGCAGGTTCAAGAATGGATTGCATATGGCTGGGTTCAAACTTAGGTGGCATGGTGTGTGAAAAATGATGGATAGGGAGGTGATAGCCAGTGGCTGAGATTATTTCAAGAGTTCCACCGATCACCTCATTGTTTTTTTATCTTTCTCAACCTGCATAAAAAAGTAGAACTAGAAGGTTATTCTATTTGTCCAAAAATGAATACACCAGAGTGCTCTGGTCACTTTAGTTTTTTATGTGACCATATAAAACGTTCTAAGGTGAGTGACGGCAAAATACACTTAATGCTCCCAAGTTGAAAAGAGGGCAAACTCTGATTACCACCCCTTCAAGGGGCAAACAAAAGGTAAGGTATTCTCTGGTTCTACCCACAATGCCAACTTGCACTGAATGAAAAACATTCTTCTCCAAAATAACCTCATTGTCCTTGTAAGATAGGTCTCAGCAAATCTCGAACTCAGTGAAACTTCTCAAAACTATTGTAAACATTATTTACCTCTACATAGCCTGTAGTGGGGGTTATTCAATTTGCACTGTGCTTTTTACAAATATGTAAAACAGCATCACCGCATCACTATCCACATCATCAATGACTGTCAGATGAAAAGTCAGAGGTGAAACAAACGCATGCCATAAAATCCCAAGCAAAATGTACCAGTGGCCTCATGAACATAGCCTGCAACCCCCCAAAACCAGGACTGCAAAACGGCTTTTCACAATGTAGAAACTAGGGTTGTGCGGAATTGGTGGAATTTGGTGAATCTTTGTTAGTCTTGTAATGAGGAGTTCCGGCCAAATCCCAGCAATCATCAGGTGGCGGATTTTCCAGTGAGGCTCCAGAAATGCAAGCAAGATTTGGCATCCCCTCGGGCCATTTTCTTATGCAGGCGGTCACAAGCGGTTGCGGTCAGATGCCTGCTTCTTCAGTAGATTTGCCGCTGCTTGAGGGGATTTTCTACTCAAGTAGCAGCAATACCAACTCGAAAGGCCTCATATTCTTGCTCACCGAATGGTGGTGTTGGCGCTGCTTGCGCTAAATTACAGCATGAGCAGCGCAATTCATATTTTCTGCTTGTTGGCTGAACTTCATGGAATCTTGCTGAATCTTTATATAACTCCACCAACCTCTAGTATTAACGGCGTTTTACAAGTTGGGAAAAGCTTTCTTGGTCGTAAAACGGTTATTGCGATCTAATGTAAACCACAAATGGAAGAGTTGTGGAAGGGGATTCTGCTTATATTTGGTTGGAAGAATTTAATGTATACATGGCTTGTTACCACAACTTACTATCACAGTCAATTGCTCAAATAACCAACCAGTGGGAGTGGTAACTGGTTCAAAAAGGGGTCCGCTCTTCCTGTGGTACAGCTACCTCTATTTGAAACATGTTGTGGCTTTGAGGTGGACAACCAGAAAAGGGTTGGAAGGATCAGTACCTGCCTCGCCCACTCATGTGTTGCCAAATGCAAACCTTTTTAGGTCGAAGACTACAAGACAGCACAGCTGTCTGATTTGCTAACAACATCTTAACATTCAGAAAGCTTTCTTGGGAATGCATTCAGCCCTTGCTTACCATTCGCTTTGTGGTTTTAACTCACACTTGCTTGCTTTCTATTTTCCGGCTCTATTTGTTTTAGGTTGTCCAGCTTGAGTTCATAGGTTCCCTTGCCCATACCACATTTGCAGCATTCCCCCACCAGTACAGGATTTCTGTAAACAAACCTTTAAATCTTGTTCTATTATTGTCGCATTTGCTGTGTATTCAAAGACAGAGGTCAAATGTCAAATTTTCTTTCTCTGACTTCAAAATGAGAGGATTTATGTGACAAACATGCTGGCTACTGAGGGAATGCTTGAGGAAGGCTGTAAGATGTTGCTATTTTTTTTCAAGCACACAACACAAGCACAAATGTCTGTAAAAAAAACTGTGAAGATATTCCAGAATATATCAGAATCAGAAAAGCACAAAGGGAGCACATTTTTTGTTAATTGTGAAGTGTGGTGGAAACAAATATTTTAATATGATCAAAGCAAGCCAATACACTAGGTGATGACATTTCCACGCATTGTAGTTTGTGCGCTGTATACTTTTATCAGTACAACTGTATGTCTGTGCAAATGCTATTGTCATTTCATTTGAAGTGTTGTCTGTAATGGCAGTTTGGTACCACACCATGCATATTCCACTTTACGCCACTCCACTCTACTCTAAACTACTCCCCACTATGCCACTCCACTCCACACTGCACTCTACTCTGCACCACTCCACTCTATGCCTCTCTTCTCTACACCGTTCTCCTATATGCCAATGCACCATACCCCACACTACTCTACTATGCACCACTGCACTATACGCCAATGCACTCTACTCTGTACCACACCACTCCACGCCAATGCACTCCATGCCAATCCGCTCTACGCCAATCTAATCAACTCTGCACTCTACACCACTCTACTCTACTCTAATATGCACTCTACACCACTCTAATCTACGCTGCTGTACTCTAACGTGCACCACTCCACTCTACTCTGAACCAATCTACTCTATGCCACTACACTCAATGCCACTCCACTCTACTAAGCGCTAATGCACTCTACTCAATATCCAAGCACTCTACGCCTATGGACTCTGCCCTACTTAACTCAAAACCAATGCACTCTATACACTGAACCACTGCACTCTTTGCCAGTTTACTCTACTCTGCAATACTCTACACCACTGCACTCTGCACCACTGCACTCTGTATCACTCTACTCTGCGCCAGTCTACTCTACTGCACTCTACGACCCTCTACACCATTGCGCTCTACATCTCTTTACTCTATGCCACCTATTCTACTCTGCAAACTGTACTCTATCAATCAATCTACTCTAAGCCACTGCACTCTATGCCATTTACAGCTGCCATAAAATCTTGTTGCAAGATGTTTTATTGTTCTGCATCTGTGTGCATCCTTGCTCTTCTACCTCAGTGGGTGTTATGGTCTCCTATGCTTCTTAACGTTTTATTGTGGATAAGGGCGATAACACGCTAGAATCCAGCTTGCACTTTATTGATCTGTTTTCACTTCAGTTGATGATGAAGATTTACTATACTTATTTAAATCTGATACAAGACGTTACATTCTTTTAAATTAATGTGCATTCCTACTTTTTGTATTGCTTGTTGAATATCATTGCAAGAGTTTTAAGTAATTGAGCAAATTTAAATAAACTTGAACACTGCACTCCACGCCTCTGATTCTGATCTACACTACTGCACTCTACCCTGCACCGCTAAGCTCTATGCCACTGCACTCTGTAACACTCTACTCTACTCTACATCAGTGCACTCTACGCCCAAGGGAATAGCCAGAAAATTAAAATACCCCCCCACCCACTTCAAAACAAAGCTCTTATGGCACCAAGCAAACAAAGCAAGTTATCACGACCCACCCCAGAAGGGCTCTCTAGTCTCTTCCATCCATGGATCCATCTACTCATCCTTCCATCCACCTGCTAATATCCACAATTTCACCTTTATATTCTCTATCTATCATTCAGTCTTTCATCATTCCGTCCGTCTATCCACCATTTTCCAAACCAATGCATCCATCTCCAAGCCCATCCATCCACCCTTTCACTCATCCATCTCTCCACCCACTCTTTCCGTCATTCATCCATTCATCCATCCATTCTTTCTTTCACTACATCCATTCTGGCACTCCCTCCATTCATCCTCCCTTTCACTCATCCATCCACCCTTTAACTCCACCATCCAAACTTTCACTCATCCTTCCACCCAACCATGCATACTCCATCTACTCTTTCATTCATTCCTCTACTCACTCATCTATCCATCCACCCTCCCTTTCACTTATCCATCCATTCTTTCACTCATCCATCCACCCTTTAATCCTTCAATCCACCCTACTTTTCACTTTTAATCCTTCATCCACCCTTTAATTTATCCTTCATTCACTCATTCATTCATACTTTCACTCATCCCCTCTTCCTTTTCCTTATCCATCCACCCTTTCATGCGATCCATCTGTACATCCCCCTTTCACTCATCCCATCCATCAATCCATCGACCTTTTCTTTCACTCAGCCTTCTATCCTTTCACTCTCATCCATCCACCCTTTCACTCAGCCATCCATCCATTCATCCATCTACCCTCCCTATCACTCATCCATCCATTCTTTCACTCATCCACCCATCCATCCTTTCATCCATCCATCCACCCCTTCACCCACACATCCATCCTCTCACTCCTCTTTGTCTGCCAAGTTGCAGACAGAAGAGGCCTATCCAGAGCGCCACCCCACTGTAGCTTCTAAAGTTGGGGGTGCACGATGTGGAGAAGTGTGGCTCAATGGTTACAGCGGCAGACCCTGATGCAGAGGTCTAGCCCAGGACCAGGGTTCAATTCCTCGCCTCGGCGGGTCTTGGGCTCAAAAAATTCCACAGACCTGATAATTCTCGCCTTGGTGCCTATTCTAATCATAGAGTCCCACTCTGCAACTCTGGGCAATAGCTTGCTTAATCTCCACAACGGCCCCCACAACGCTAAGGATGCCTGGCCTTCACCCTGGGGGTGCCCAGGAGTGGACGCCTCACAGGGAAAGCCAGGACTGGTTCTACAGCGGTATTCATACAAGTGCCTTGAGACCCTTGCGGGTGAGTAGTGCGCTATACAAGTATCAATTTACATTTACGATGTTTCAGCACTCATTTCACTTATCCATCAATTCTTTCTCATCATTCATTCACCCTTTTAATCATAATATCCATTCACCCTTTCACTCATCCATCCATTCACCCTTTCACCCGCCCTGCCAACCTCCCTTTCATTCATTCATTCATTCTTTCACTTATCCATCCATCCATACTGTTATCCATCCATCCAACCCACTTTCACTCATCCGTGCATTCACTCACCCATCCTTAAAGTCATCTTTTCAAACTTTCATTCATCCATCTATCCACCCTTTCACTCACAAACCTATACATGAGTCATTTCACTCACTCACTCAACCAACCACCCACCTAACCTTTCACATTAATTAGAGCCTTTTTTTCTGCTGAACTGCAAACAAAAGAGGCCCGTCACAAACTCCTTTCCAGATTTTGGCTGCTAAAGTGGGGGGTTCACTACGCCGCTGTCTTTGCCAATGCACTCTACACCACTTTACTCAAAATCAATGCACTCTACACCACTGCACTCTGCTGCAGTCTACTCTGCTACACTCTAATTTATGCCACTTCACTCTAGGCCACTGTACGGCACTACACTGTGCGATACTTCACTTTATGATGCTCTACTGCATTAAACCCGCACTCCACTCTATGCCACTTCACTCTACAACACCCTACTCCACTCTACAACACTACTCCATTCTACAACGCTCTATGCAACTCCCTCTATGCCACTTTACTCCACTATATTCTACAATGCACTGCTCCACCCTAGGCCACTCGTCTCTCCTACACTATTCCACTCAACTCTATGGCAATCTACTCTGCTCTACGCCACTCTACTCTAAAACACTCTACTGCACTCTACGCAACACCATCTACATCACTCTACAACACTCTAAGCCACTTCACAACACTCTACTTCCTTCCACTCTATTCCCTCCATGTCACTCCACTCCACAACAGTCAACTCTACTGTACACCACTTTACGTCACTTCATAACACTCCACTCAACTCCACTTTACTACACTCAGATTCACGCCACTCTCCTTTACCCCACTAACTCTTATCTATGCTGAGCAGCAGCCACGGTGGAGTACAATATGGCTATGCATAGGCGAGACCTATTGGCTTTGCGAGTGCTTATTTTTGCACCAGCTGTCCTTGTACTAGTCACAGCTGCTTTTAAAAGTAAATGTTTGTGACTTGGAAATTTTTAGGGCCTAGTGGTCACTTGGCCCAGATGAGATTTCTTCATTTTTTATGTTTAGGGCACTCACAGGTGGCGGGCGCAGGGGGCATTTATTTAAAAAAAATGTTTTGTGCCTGTTGCACACGGGAACGGCGGGCCTGGGGGAGGAGGGGTGACGGGACATTCCTTTTTTTATTAATGTCTTGGGCCTGTGTTGAGGGCCCTACGGGCACGGGTGCCAGTACCAGGTGGTCATTTACTTTTTTTTTTAATGCTTAGGGGCATCCACATACAGGGCACACGTGGGCCTAAGGGGCATGATGCATTTCTTTTAATGATTAGGGCCCACTGCCCACAGGGCTCGCGGCTAGCCCAGGGGAATTTATTTTTTTGTAAGTTCAATGAAACTTGATAAAAATCCCCCCTCTTGAGGCCGCCGCCCAGGAAGCATTACTTTTCATCAACGTTTGGACACACGGGCACACAGCGGGCCCAGGGGGCATTTCTTTTTTTTTAAATGAATAGAGCCTGTCGTCCATGAGGCACGTGGCAGGCCCAGGGGGGGTATGCATACTTTTTCAATGATTAAGGACTGCTGCCCACAGGGCAGGCAGCGGGTCCAGGGGCATTACAAAAAATGTTTAGTGCCTGCTGCCTACAGGGCACACAGCAGGCCCATGGGGCATTTTGTTTTATTTTTATGAATAGGGACTGCCGTTCATAGGGCACGTGGCGGGCCAAAGAGGGGTATGCATTTTCTTTAATGATTAGGGCCCACGGAAGACGTGGCAGGCCCAGGGAGAATTCATTTGTTATCAAGTTCCCCAAAACTTTTTTAAAAATACATGCAAATAGCAAAATAAAGTACTGCAAAAATGCAGCAACATTTCCCTATTTGAATCCATGCCCCAATATACCGGGGGCCTGTCTGTAATAAGTAAACGAGTCAAGGCGGTCTCCGCTGTGAAGTCAGTTAAGGAAAACCGCAACCAGAACCAGAATAAAGAGTTCAATAAACAGATAGTATGAAAGCGAAATGTGCCTCGACAAATTCCTAAATCCAGTCAAATTCACAGTCCTCGCGGAAGGAGGGGCAAGGGTTTGGCAGTCTGATATCAATCAATCGGAAGAATATTTTACAGATAGATATGCCAGGTAAATATTTTGCTGGTTATGTTTCGGAGTCCATGTTCTTGCATAAGGTCAATTTGCACATGCCTTCAGAACTAAGAAGCCACAAGGGCGCGGACGTGGCCAATAGTGAGCACCCACAATGATGTCAGACATGCTTGCCACATTGTGTAGCAGTACAACATGGTACAATCATTGTACTGGGGAATCTATTACAACTTTTTTCAGAACCTTGTGTCTTGAGGTTATTTGCTTGTGATATGTTGTCATGCAAATACAACGCTGCAGCCCTAAACCACAATTATAGGTTGTAGCGAGTTTGTGATAGTAGGACTGTACCACAGACCTTGAAGGTTAGAAATACATTTTCATAATCAGTACCAGCACAAGAATTATGGGCACCAGAAGCAAAAATGCTTCTTGTGCCAACAGATTGAAGCACCCTCACCGCAGAACAAGGACAATATTTGCAGCTCCCTACTGTGATACCGTGTGCCCATTGCTGCCTTGTCCTGGTGGTTCCATATAGGTGCTCCGATGCTGCCAAAATTAGTAAGTTGAACATCCCATTTAAGATTAATAACAGTTACTGTGTCTAGGAACAGCGGGCCACTATGTGCTAAAATGGTACTTTACAGTTGTAAAGCACACACATCGCCAAACCCACATACCAGTACTTGCCATTTTTAATACATTTGGACAACACATTTCAGTTCCCCACATTTTGAATTTCTTACCTTTCAGGTGTAATTACACTAAAGTCTCGCCTTGCAAGCACAGTCCTTTTGGATGCTTATGTATCAAAATCAGTGGCGGCTCATCTGCTATGGTGGAGGAGCGTCGCCCCACTGCCTGGCTCAGAGCCATCAAATAAAAAAATAAAACTATGCTCTTGCATCATTTTATTTTGCATTTGCTGGTTCTGAGCCAGCGCAGTATGGAGGGGCTGAGCTGAGGCATGGTAGGGGGAGGAGGAGTGCTACATGCACTCCACTCCACTCCCTAAGTGCTCATGTGTGTTTGCTTGGCCGTCTCAGGCTGACCAAAACACACATGTGTACTTCGGTTTTCTCCAGACCAGCTGCATTGAGCAGCCAGGCTGGAGAAACCCCACAAACTCCCTGGCCTGAGCGCGGTGTCTTTCCAGCCTGCTCAGGCCAATCCCCGCGCTGCTATGCAGTACGGGTATTGGATAGGAGTCTGTCCCAGGGGCTGCTGGGACCAGGCAAGTTAAGGAGAGGCGGCGCAGCGCTGAAGGTGGCCGGCAGCTAAAGGTAAGTTAAAAAATATATATTTATATATAGTATTTTTAACCCCCAGCGCAACCCCTCTTGCGTTCCCTCCACCGCCCACCACCCATTGTTTATGGTGGCCGCCGCTGGTTAAAGTGGTGCTCTTTGGAAAGAAACAATACCCTTTGGGACTGGTGATAAGACCTTACCTTGGGATGGCATAGACTGCTGGATGAGACCTTGGCCAAGCTGATCTGTAAGCCACAACTGCATCCGGATAAACGGTTCACGCCCCTTTTGCGTTAGTTTACTCCAGGGCTTAGGCCGGGACAACATGTCGCTCACGCTCCCCTGAGACAGGCCCAGCACCTACACAAAACGAGAAAACACAGATAACATGTTCAAAAGCAGTGACCACGTCCTTGCTTCCCCTGGTGACTCTTTCTCTACCAACTTAGTATCTTTATAACAAACTAGTTTTATCCTAGTCTGTGTAGGGAGGGTAGTAGAATGGTATCTTATTTATTTTTTTTAATCTGTTTTATTGACATTATATATAAACATATCTCAGAATGCCATATCTTCATTCAGTTTGCAGTACAAAATCAGCGAGATAGTCAGTCCTGGATTTTACAGTGAGTTATCTATTCTGGAGAAATGTTAAATATAGCAAACATGTTACAGTATACTGTATCTGAAATCTGCAATATATACAAATATCACTGTCAGTACTGTCTGCCATAGCATATAACCACATGTACACTTCATAGAGACAATGCACAAAGTGTCCAACATAACAGATTATTATGAAACTTGTAAAAACACCCCTACAACCCCCGTTCCCCTCCCCCCTGGTACATTCGCACGTGATCAACAATATGTACATATCGGCTTGATGTGTATGTGAGCAATCATTGCGTGCTGTTACAGCAACTATGTGGATGTCTTCCAACTTGTGTTAGTGTGCGCAGTCTTAGTCATCCCTGACCTGCACTCTGTCGATGAGCACGGCGCAGCAGTGCTATGATGTGGGTCAATAGAATTATCATTCTGGCCGTGGGGGCAAGAATCCTTTATAGGGAGGATCCGTTATCTTCGAAGACCCGCAACAGCATTTGCCAATGTAGCGATATTGGCGTCTTTCGCAGTCCCCTATATTCCTCTCGCTGCAACTCGGTTCCCTCAGCTTTTCCCCATTTCATCACCTAGCTATGCCAATCCTCTGAGTTGGGGGGTCTGGCGGACTTCCAGCGCGCTGTCACCGTCCTTTTGGCAAGAAGCAGGGCCAAATTGACGAATCTAAAGGATGGATTTTTCTTTCTTTCCCCAGTACCCAGGCCCAGTAGGCAGTATTCTGGGTTATCATAGGGCCGCCGTGGGACAGTTCCGGCCAGCATTTTGTGGATCGTGTTCCAATAGTACCCCAGTCTAGGACAAGACCACTGCATATGAAGTAAGCCTGCATCTGAACCGTGGTATCTCGGGCAAGCATCTGTAGCATCCGGGTACATATTATGCAATGGTCACGGGGTCAGGTACGCCCTGTGCAGTATCATTAATTGTATAAATTTGAATTTGGGATTACGTGATACCTGTCTGGGGTATTTTAAAATTCGCACCCATTCCTTATCAGAAAAACCCCTATTCACATCTCCCTCCCACTTTGCGCGCAGGGGTTGTAGGGTAACCGCCCGTTCGACAAGTATACCATGCGTGAGCCATTTTGTCAGGCGCCCACCATTGCCCATTAAGTATTGTAATGTGAGGAGCGAGTTCGTGGGGGGCTCCGTTCCAGTGCATGCCGAGGTAGTGCGTATATAGTGCACAACATGAGCGTGCAATAAAAACAGTGCACCCGTTGTGTGATGTAGCTCTACAAACTCCGTGTGGGACATCAACTGTCCGTCACCGAAAAATTCACCTAGCGTTGTGACTCCGGCGTCAGCCCAATGCTGTAGTATATGAGTGGTAAGGACTCCGGACCTAGTGGGCAGACCAAGAAGAGGCAAAGAAGGCGCATATGGCGGTGATCCGCCTGCATATCTTGTGGCGCTGCGCCAGCAGTTGATTGCCAGACGTGGCAAATGCGGCATAGAGAGGGGGAGGGTGGCTCTAGGCAATAGCAATCTATGTATAAGACCTCTATCCCTATCAGCTGGAGTCAGATCAATTTCGTGCAAATTAAGCCCTGCCAGCCAATAGGCTAGCCATTGCAGATGGCAAGCATAACTATAGGCTCGCATAACGGAGACTCCCATGCCGCCTTGGGTAGTGGGCAATTGCAGTTTAGCTAATCCTGCACGGCAGGGTATTAAGAAGTTGGAAGGTGCGTACCGGGATAAGGATAGGGAGGTTTGTGAAATAATATATTAGGCGTTGCAGGACCACCATCTTGGTGATAGCTATCCTCCCTGGTATAGACAGTGGCAGAGAGGTCCAAAATTGAGCTTGTGTCCTAAGAGATGTTATGGCTCGGCCTAAGTTACCATCCAAAAGATCCTCCTTGCTACGGTATACATTGATCCCTAAGTATTTAAAGGTGGTTGTGGCTATACGGAACGTGTATGGAGCAAAGCATAGTTGGTCACCTCCAGCGCTAGCATCGAAGTGGTAGACATACGACTTGAGTTTGTTAATGGCCAGTCCTGAAATCACCCTAAAGTAGTCAAATATGGTCGGTAAAGGGTCAAGTGCAGCGGACATATCATTAATGTACAAGATAATGTCATCTGAGTATGCCGAGACTACATGACGGACACCATTGCGTAGTATGCCTCTCGGGGAGGCGGAGAGTCTGATTCTGTGCAATAGGGGTTCCAATGCCAGGATAAACAGCAGCGGGGACAGCGGGCATCCCTGCCGTGTGTCTCGTGCTATGCGGAATGGAGCAGATATACAACTTCCCGTACGTGCTCGCGCCGTCGGGTTTGTGTACAACAATTCCACCCATGTCAAATACTCTAAGGGCAAACCGAATCGCGACAGGGCGGTTAACATATAATCCCATCGCAGGGAGTCTAAGGCTTGTTTCAAATCTAGTGAGATGCACCCTTCCTCACTGCCCATAACCTCAGTGTCCAGCATTATCTGGTATAGTCGCCGCAGATTGAGTGCCGTGCTTCACCCAGGAACAAACCCACATTGGTCCGTGTGAATAAGTTGCGGTATGTATTTGTTCAGGCATATAGCTAGTAACTTACTGAGGATCTTCTAGAGTTTAGAAGTGACAGTGGTCTGTAATTATGCATATGAATGGCCTCCCTACCGGGCTTCAGAAAAGAGACTATAAGCGCCTGTAACGTCGAGTGCGGGAGCGTATGTGTTTCTAACGACTCCTGGAATAGCGTCAGCAGACGCGGGGCTTTGAGGTCAATGTATGTATCATAAAACTCCTCAGGGAGACCGTCGGTCCCCGGACCTTTGTTACGTGGCAGTGCTTTTATAGCGCAACGTATCTCCGCCATCGTGATGGGGCGAGCCAAATCTTCTTTCTGATCTTGTGTTAACTGTGGTAATATGAGATCTTCAAAGAAGACATCTAAGTGAGTGTCTGCCATTTGAGGTGGCGGTCCATAGAGCTGATCGTAGTAATTCTGGAATCCCGTATTAACGGCTATTTGGGTAATGGCCATTCCCCCACTGCAATCCTGTATCGTCATTATGGGTGAAGGAGCTGGGACATCCCGAATTATACGCGCAAGTAAGGGGCCTGATTTGTCAGCCTGAGTGTGTTGCCTGACCGTGTGTGAACGTAAATCAATGACACGTAGGTCTTCCAAGCGTTCCGTGTAGCATATATTGGCTTCTTGTAATTGTGTGAGGCTAATATTAGTGCCTGCCGCTTCACCTTCTAGTAGTGAGAGCCTGTCCTCTACTGCCTTTAGCTTATCTAGTACCGTTCGTCGCACCCCAACCTTGGTGCCAATAGCCACCCCTCTAATCGTCACTTTGAACGCGTCCCACTCAATTTGGCGGGTACTGGCCGTGCCTACATTTTGCTCAAAGTATGTGTCAATCGCTTCCGAAAGTGTTGACCTGAAGACAGGGTCTTCGAGCACGTCTGGCTGCAGTCGCCATGTCGGGATTGGGGTCGGGATTTTCCCCCACTGCATTGTCAACTCTACAGGATTATGGTCAGACAGAGTTTTCCCCATATGCGTCACGGTGAGGACAGAGCTCATCAACGCGGCGGAGCAGAGAATACGGTCAATTCTAGTGTGCAGTTTGTGTGGGGGTGAATAATAAGTGTATTCTCTATGTCCCTCGTTCTTCCATCTCCAAGCATCGCACAGCCCCCAACCCTGCGCCCAATTCGCCATTGCTTCCGCCTGCTTCCTACTGTCTGCAGCATGCAGTGGGGGGTGTGAGCGATCTAGGGATATATCTAAAACTGCGTTGTAATCACCCCCTTAGAGTGGTATCTTAAATAAGAAAACACTGATTTCTGTTGCATGCCGCATCCCGGGCACCTATTCTAATAAACACGTTTTAAGAGGACAAAAAGCATGTTATAGATATTTCCTAGCTCTTCTGAAGGCAGACATTCTCACTAGGTGGATCAGTGCTCAACTGGTAAAAAATAAAGAAATAAGTGCAGGGTCCCAACTTTTTTATCTTAGCAAGTCACCACACACCTCCCCACTCTCCTAATTGGGCAATCTTTCCTTAATTTGCAATGACCACTTTGTCCACTGGCGCCATCTGTTGCCTGCAGGTGCTAAAAGTCCATAGGAGATTCTGAAAGGGCACTTGTGAAGTGCTTAACAACCTTTATTGGCAATTTCGGAGAAGGGCAAGGGTTGAGATATGTAAAGACGTCTTTTGTGCCACTAGTCCGAATGCAATATTGAGCCCGCATCTATATCATGTAACAATAAATATGATCTACGACAAATCACCAGCAGTCGTATGGCCAAACTCCAAAACATAGAGTACATCCATCTTCTGCACGAGTTATGTTATCCTGTTTACTTGTATGTTTCACATTAAAAATACAAGTTTTTATAGATACTAGATAGCCCCATGCCATCAGGAACACCACATCACTCTATCATTTCCTTCCACTAACCTCAGAATTTAGTCAACGGTGTGTGTCCATTTGAGGTGAGATAGCCCTGAATGCAGTGGATTCTTTAACAAAAGCACAGGATTGGAAAGCAATATCAATGAAGCCATGGAGACAAATTGTAACATTTTGAATGGCACAAGGCTTTCAAGGCTGGTCCTATTCATCGGCCTGCAGTCATTTCTACAAAAGATTACGACTGCATAGTGGCTGTGAATGGTTTGCAATTTTCAATGAGTGAAAATGTGTGTTTACTGATTTAAGGTGCACAGTGAAGACAAATGTGAAAGTATGGAGAAGGAAAATCATAACAAAATATTCATGCCAAACATGGCTGTTTTCCTCGCAGTTGTGGCACATGTGTGTTGGAAGGGGGTTGTATACTGCAGTGGATGAAGCTCTCTACTGGAGGAAGTTATAAGGTGGTACCTGATGAGCACGTATTGCTGTCATGCTAAGTTGATGAAAACTTGTCTGATTGGGTTGTCCTCGATGAAGTTGTAAGGTGGAACATGTGTGCACATGTTGAATTAGTGCACTGGGCGAGGTAAGGTGGTATCACTCTGTATCGGATGAAGTAAGGAAGGAAGTAGGGCCAATGCTGCCCTCTGAACTGTATGAAGTAAAGAAGTAAGGTGGCATCCCATACGTACATGTTGCTCTCACTCTGTACTGTATGAAGTAAAGAAGGTGGCATTCCATGCGTACATGTTGCCCTCACTCTGTACGGTATGAAGTAAAGTAAAGTGGCATCCCATGCGTACATGTTGACCTCACTCTGTACTGTATGAAGTAAAGTAAGATGGTACCCTATGCGTACATGTTGCCCTCACTCTGTACTGTATGAAGTAAGGAGGTAAGGTTGTATGCATGTGCATATGTTGTCCTCGCTCTGTACTGGATGAAGTAAGGAAGTAAGGTGGCATGCATGTGCATATGTTGTCCTCGCTCTGTACTGGATGAAGTAAGGAAGTAAGGTGGCATGCATGTGCACATGATGCCCTCACGGTGTCCTGGATGAAGTAAGGAGGTAAGGTGGTATGCATGTGCATATGTTGTTCTCATCCGGTACTCGATGAAGTAAGGAGGTAAGGTGGTATGCATGTGCATATGTTGGTCTCACTCTGTACTGGATGAACTAAGGAGGTAAGGTGGTATTGCATATGCATATGTTGGCCTCACTCTGTACTGGATGAAGTAAGGAAGTAAGGTGGTATGCATGTGCATATGTTGTCCTCATTCTGTACTGGATGGAGAAAGTAAGGTGGTATGCATGTGCATATGTTGTTCTCACTCTGTACTGGATGAACTAAGGAGGTAAGGTGGTATTGCATATGCATATGTTGTCCTCACTCTGTACTCGATGAAGTAAGGAGGTAAGGTGGTATGCATGTGCATATGTTGGCCTCACTCTGTACTGGATAAAGTAAGGAAGTAAGGTGGTATGCATGTGCATATGTTGTCCTCATTCTGTACTGGATGGAGAAAGTAAGGTGGTATGCATGTGCATATGTTGTTCTCACTCTGTACTGGATGAACTAAGGAGGTAAGGTGGTATTGCATATGCATATGTTGTCCTCACTCTGTACTCGATGAAGTAAGGAGGTAAGGTGGTATGCATGTGCATATGTTGGCCTCACTCTGTACTGGATAAAGTAAGGAAGTAAGGTGGTATGCATGTGCATATGTTGTCCTCATTCTGTACTGGATGGAGAAAGTAAGGTGGTATGCATGTGCATATGTTGTTCTCACTCTGTACTGGATGAACTAAGGAGGTAAGGTGGTATTGCATATGCATATGTTGTCCTCACTCTGTACTCGATGAAGTAAGGAGGTAAGGTGGTATGCATGTGCATATGTTGCCCTTACTCTGTACTGGATGAAGTAAGAAAGTAAGGTGGTATGCATGTGCATATGTTGTTCTCACTCTGTACTGGATGAACTAAGGAGGTAAGGTGGTATGCATGTGCATATGTTGCCCTTACTCTGTACTGGATGAACTAAGGTGATAAGGTGGTATGCATGTGCATATGTTCGCCTCACTCTGTACTGGATGAAGTAAGGAGGTAAGGTGGTATGCATGTGCATATGTTGCACCCACTCTGTCCTGGATGGCGTAAGGTGGTATCCATGTCCACATGTTGCCCTTACTCTGGACCGGATGTTGTGTTTAACATAGCAACTCTTGCACTTCCATTCCACCTTGGTGTCCTGGAGGGATCCTAGAGCAGCCAGTGCTGATCTGGAAAGCCCTGTGCAGAGCCTGGGACAACAGAAGTGAATTTACTAACACCTCGGAAGCTGTGGCCATTCCGACAGCAGCGATCAGGAGCACCAGCAAAGGCTGGCGCAAGAGACATGATAGGCATCACATACCGGAGGCACAGCATGCCTAGGCACATGCTAGAAACAGACGCCTAGAACTGACTGTCAGTGCAAACAGGGCAGGCAGGCAGTGTCAACCTGCCGCAGACTATCACCTGAGACAAGAAGCTGACAGCTCAGAAGCAACACTTACTGCCAAACACCTGTCCAGAATAGCCCAGAGCCGGCAACTGCCTATTTTATTTTAGTGGTTGCCAGACAATACTTATCTATTTTCGTTGTTTTGTATTTAGACTTTTTAAACTCATTTTACAAAGCCTTTTTAAAAAAGTAATCTTTGGGTGAAATTCCTTTTAATATTCTATGTGGCAAACCAACATGTTTGCAAAAATATGACATTTTCAGAAAACATACAATTTATAGTAAATTCAAACAGCATTGGTAAAGCCATTATGCATCGCCTTTGGGACCTACTGGCTTTGCCAGTGCCCTTTGGCAATGTTCTACAGCATCGGGCTCATTCCCAGTGCTGTAAAAACCTTAAAGTTCAACAATGTAATCTTTGCTGTTAGTTGCGTCATTCAAGTGGCACGTGAATGCGTCAGAACCCATACACGCACCTGCGTACTGACGCAGACACAATTTGATTTAATTTTGTGTTTAGCAATAAAAGATGATGGACACCACTTAGATCAGTAAATACTTTTTGTAAAATGTTTTAGTCCGAAAGTGCATAATCAAAAAAAGAAAAGGACTGCAAGCGTTTGGGGGCGTAATGGAGGAGCAAGTGGGGAAAGTGAGTGAGGAGGGAAAAAAAATTCACAAGGGAGAGAGTAACACTGAGGCAGGGAGAAGCACACATGGAAAGATGCACACAGAGAGCAGGGAACAGAAAAACACAGGTAATCGAGGGAGAAGCACACGAGAGCAGGAAGCTCACAAAAGTGACAGCAACACAGGGAGCAACGGAGAAGTACACTAAGGCGAGAACAACATGGAGGACGAGAAGGTGTGGGGGAAAAGCACAAGAGAAAGAAACCCTGAGTGTTGGGTATTTGGGGGATGCACACTGGGAGAGAAGGAGAAAGCTGAAAAATATGACACTAAAGGAATGCATAACCAAAAGGAAAAAAAAAGGAGTTAGCTAAAAGTGAGCAGTGGAAGGATGAAAGCCAGCTAATCAGAGAGATGGTCAAGAGGTTACACCCCAGGGGAGGACAATCAGAAGATGGGCAATGAAGGCCATCGAATAAGCAGCAAACAAATGAGATTGACAATGAAGCCAACCAGTGTTAAGGAATAGGCGGGCTGTAAGCCCCTCCAAGTTATTGGAAAGCCCATAATAGGTCAGCAGGTGCTTTCTGGTAGGCTTGACCTAAAATTAAAACAGAAATATTTCATACAGAGTTCGTGGGTAGGAATTCTAAGTGAAAACACTTTCATGAAAGACTGGAGTCAAAATACTAAATATGCACTCCCTCCGATATATGCACTTGCCATGCGCTGCTTATGACTTCGCATTACATTACTCATGACATGTTCTATGATATCAATGATAAGCGCGAATATCTCCAAAAGCTAACACCTGCCCTGAGCAGTTCTTAGCCATGTTATCCAATGGGAGGTGGATAACATGGCTAAGAGCATTAGCTCGGTAATGCATGAATATCGCGGACTTGTCAGCGATATTCATGCATTGCGGCCGATTTTTATCGCATTTGCGATAAACCTTGGTAATACCAAGGTTTATCTGCGATAAAAATCGCCGCAGCTCAGCGGTAATTTTTTGTCTCTAACCAAGCAATAGCGATAATTATCGCTATTGCTTGGTAATATGCCCCTTTGTTTTTGTTAGCGAATACACACACACACACATGTTTTAACCCCTTGGGCGCAGCTGGAATTTTGACACGGTGCGGTAAAATTTCATGCGCGCGCAGATCTGACGGCCCCCGGCCGTACGACGGCCACGAGCACCGCGGCATGCGAGGGGTTAAAAAAGTATCTAGCTGTGTGCAAAGAGGCTTCTGCAGGATCCGGCACGCCTTGAGAAGCCCATATGGTCCAGAAACAAATCTTTACATTGATGTTCTGGGCTCAGTGAGGCTAATGAGTCTCTTCACATGTTTAATCTTCTCATAGCTTGAACGATCTTGCTCCATCTGATCTGGCTGCAGTGCTCCACACATCACCTGGTGAACATCCTGACGTGCATTTCCAATGAAGGCTGACTAGCAGAAGATGCTCTGAGAAAACCAAAAAGGTGATGGTGGGAATGCTTGAACTCGTCACAAACACTGGTAATTACCCTGAAACCCTGACTCGGCCACGTTGGCATTCCGAGGGGAGAACCGAAGCAGCACCAGAAAGAGACTCGCTGTCCCAGAACTCTGAAGGGCAGGCATCAGCAAGGAGCCCCTGCAACTCGTTCCACCTATGCCCGGGAGCGCTGTATAGCATGTTTTCAACACCCACTGAGCAGGGGAATAGAAGCAGCACCAGCGAGGGACTGGTTGTCCCAGAACTCTGAGGGGCAGGTAATGAGCACCTACCACTCATTTCACCTGTGCCTCTGGGGCGCTATAAAGCCGCGTCTTCAATACCAGCTGCGCGGGATGCATGCGGGCCACGCCAGTGCCAAGGGCGGATCCGGCAGAGCTATCCCACACCCCCCCCCCCCCCCCCCCCTTGGTTCTATCTACTTGAAGCCCACCCCTCCAGCAATAATTGTGAGTACCTTGCTTAAGCTTTTCACAGCAGTAATGAATAAAAGAAAGGCTCAGGACATGGTTGCAGACCAAGGGCCTGTGGGGAAAACTGCCAAGAGGCATGCTGCAGAAAACTGCACCCTGGATTCCATTAAAGTTCTCAGGGAGGAGGTAGAGTGCATCCTGAGCAATGGAAAAAACCTGCACGAAGCTAGCGGCCCCAAGCCCAAAATCACTCATTTCTTTAAGGGGAACTGTAAGAAGGACACTGCCCGCAGAACAAGTTCTAGCCATGATTCCATTGCGGGTCTTAAATAAGCATGGGCGAATTTTGCGAATCTCGCGTTCGCGAATTTTGCGGATTTGCGAACTCGCAATCCGCAAAATCCGCGAATTCTCGCGAATTTTTTTTTTTTGTGTGTTTGCGCAGGTTTCTGCCAGTTCGCGAGGGTTTTGTACAATGTCGCAAATTGCGAACTTACCTGTCGGGTCGCAAGTTTCGCGAACTTGTTGTTTCTACGTGTCCAGCCTGTTTGGGACACTCTTTTTCATCACTGCCACTCTCTGTCACCACTGCCACTCTCTGACTACTCATGCCACCCTCTGGCCCACCCATGCCACCCTCTGTTTCATCACAGCACCCTCTGGTTGTCCAGTCAGTGTACATTATTGTGGCAACGCAAGCACACCTTCCCTGCCTCAAGTGACCTGAATTAATTTGGGGCTGATTAATGTGTCACAGAATATTTTTTTAGCTGGCACCTGCTTCCTTAGTGCTTCCTGATTAGTGAACTCTTGCACTTGCTAAGTGCTTTCATTGTTGCAAAATTAGTTACAACACCTGCCCTGCCCCAACTGACAATAATGAATTAGGGGCTGATTAATGGATTTGAACTGCCAGCCTGGCTCCTGCTTGTCTCCCTTAGCTGTAATTCAGGACCTTTGTGGCATATGTGTAACTATTCTGAGGTTCAGAGCAGGGTCACATAATAGTTGCAACTGGCAACTGAACTCTGGAGGGGCCCCTCAGCAAGCACTACAGGAAATGGCTACTAATGATGAGCCTGAACTTTTGAACCTGGTAAGTAGTTACTTTCAGTTTGCTAAAATCGTATTTCTGCAATTTTGCACTTATTCGCGGGGCGCGAACTCACGCGAACTCATGCGAACAGTGCGAGCAAAATCCGCTGCTCGCAGATTTGCGGATTTTGCGGGAGATTCGCGAATCTCGCGGATTGCGAATTTCCCGAAAATCCGCAAAATCCGCGAGCGAAACGGATTTTCCGCCCATGCTTAGTCTTAAACCTCCTACTACGACTGGGGGAATCTGCCCACCAACTATGCCTACCGTGCCCGCACTTGTTCATAAAATCCAATCTACTGTTCTTGAACTATTGCCTGGTATTCAATGTTCCAACCATTACACTCCCCTTGCAAATCTAGGAGGAGAACTCCCCAGCCCATATATTGCAGACGCAGCTCAAGCTGAGGCTAGGGAACATTATTTAACAAAGCCTTGATTCACACCTCAGGGGTGAGCTCGATGATATGAAGCAATCCAGTTGCTGTTCTCAAGGGTACCGGAGCTCGAAAAATGTAATGCACATTTAGCTGACAATCTAGCGGTACACAAGCTGGAACGATGCAAGAACCAGTTGTGTCGCCAGCCTCACGTAATTATTCGCAAGAGTGCAGCACTGGTGGGTTAACCTCTGTCAGGACCCCCAAACATTTGTAGTTCGAGAGCCCTGGAAGGCCTAGCAGGATCAGTCAACA
Source organism: Lissotriton vulgaris (assembly GCF_964263255.1). NCBI lineage: Eukaryota > Metazoa > Chordata > Amphibia > Caudata > Salamandridae > Lissotriton > Lissotriton vulgaris. The sequence goes on along the minus strand of NC_141699.1, from coordinate 165,716,012 downwards.
AGTGCTCTTATGCAGAGGGAGGTGGTACCAAGCCACTAATGCCTATTACGCAATCTAAGATCTCCAAGCACCATTGACTTATGAGTAATAATCGCACAACACCCCCTCCCCCCTCCAAGTACCAACTTTCTAAGGTTCCCAGATTAGCAATTGGTCAATGGGAATCAACAGAGGGTCTGATCAATAAGGTGAAGCACTGCATTCGCCACAACTGTAAGTGTCTCTCCTTTATTTGCTTAGACATATCCTTTGCCCAACGCGTGGCCAACCTCCATGGGGTCCACAGTAGCATTAAATTGACCCTAAAAGATCAGGCTGTGGTGGACGGCCTTTCGGCTTTGGAAGCACGATCGTTTCCACCCTGTGACTCTAATATTCAGTTTAAACCCTCACCATATATATACAATGGTGGCAAAACCAACCCTCTTGATTACAATCCCAGATTTCCAAGGCACCCTCTCCAGCAGCTTTGCAGCATGGCATAGGGGACCATGCCCCCCTAAATCTTGTAGAGGCCATCAATGTTGGGAGTTTTTCACCATCTCCGCTTGAGGAAAATGACTGGCTGTCGCGCACCACATTGATTTTGCCAGCCACGTCCATAATGACTTTGTTAGCCCTTTCACTCAGTCTGCAGCACAAGCAGTGACGCATAAAACTGTCAGCTCACAGGCCCTATATAGCTCATCATCTAGGACCATTGCCAAGGACTCATGCAGTGTACTTTCCTGAATGTTGCTGGAATGAAATCTAAACTTGCTTAAACTAACTGGAGCCCCTTTATAGATACTCACAAAGTTTGTCTGTTCCAGGAATCCTGGTGTGTTGAACCAGTATATAGGTGTGGCTACACACATATTTTGTGCCCTGCCAGGGAAGAGGTCGCCCAGCTGGGGGCTTATTCATCTGGGTGAAAAATTCTCTCAATTGCAAAATCTCCCTGACATTTCACCTATTTGCTTGGCTTTGGTTTATCTAAAGAAAATAGCTTTGTCTACATATTTAATATTTACAATAGGTCTATAGGTGTGAACAAGGAATCTCCTACCCTAGTGTCACGTGAAAACGCCCTAGATGCCTTATCTCTTGATGCTTGTGCGTTAATCACAGGTGACTTCAATGCAACATTTGAGCCAACTGACAACTTTGAATTAGATTTAACTGAAGAGGAAGATGCAATACGGCAAATACCTAAACTCGGAATCCCACAAATCAAGAGACGCTTGGTTCGAGCAACCTAAATATTGGGTATCTCGTTGAGGGTAGGTTTAAGAGCGTATAATGGTAGATTCCTGTTCGACCAGGAGGGTTCTCACACCTTCAATAACCTAAAACTAAACATCCAGAATAGACTACATTTTTTTACCCATGCAGACCTGCTCACACATGAGGGATATGGTAGTTTTAGAAAGAGGATACATTGACCATAACGATCTTAATCTAGATCTGGAATGGGTTATTGGTCCATTGGTCCAAAGACAATGAAACCTAGCCTCTTAGGAGACACTGTTCTCTCAAGTAACAAAAAGACCCTGAAATGGGAGAATGTTGTAGCCCATCCCAACACCATGAATCAGGCATATATCAAGGTAGCTGACGAGATGGACACAAAGCCCATCTTCCTCTCCCAAGGGTCAGGCTTCAACTTTATTGTAGCATCTCACAAGGAATTTTTTGAAAGTCTGAGAGATTTGCTCTCAAAAGAACAAAAAACCTCACCTAAAACTAAACCGGCCTCGCACCCATGGTATAATGATCAGTGTAGATCAGCAAAATCCACTCTACTGAAGCTCATCAAAGCTTAACGCCAGGGTGGAATTCCCGCAGCACAAAGAAACTGTCAGGAAATGGTGGCCCATGCCAGAATTCTCTGGCAGGATGTGGTCTGGTAAGCCCACACAGCCAAAGTGAGAGACGCTAGGACCTTTTGTTTGGGGGTATTGTCACACATGGTAATTGCTCCTTAACCGCCACAGTGGCCTTCAATGTCCAACCACATAGGTGGACAGATCATTTTGAGAAGCTGAATTTAGCAAAGGTTTGAGCTGTAATAACCTAGTTGGCCAGGACCTAATCAGTCATCCTAGGTGCCTAGAATCTCTTTAGATTTCTATCTCAGATTCATATATGTCTTTAAAATAAATTGTTTCTAGGAAAGCCCTTGGCCCAGATTGCATACCAGCTGATCTTTTGGCTCCCTAGCTCAACCATTTTACGAGGGCAATTATGAACGCAGGTCCGATACCAAAACCATGGCGGAGTGATGAGATCGTCTTGATTTATAAGAAAGGCCAATGGGATGATCCCGGAAATGATAGCCCTATTGGTTTACTAGACGTGCCAGCAACTTTTGGGGAAACTATCAGACTGGGCCCTGATGAATCACATCTTCTGGAACTTCCAAGCTGGCTTTAGGCCAAAAAGTAGCACTCTTGACCAGATACAGAAATTTAGTGCAATCTACTGGAAAAAGGTGGTGTCTAAAAAAGGCCATCTCTAATGACTATCATGGACTTAAAGTCAAAGTTTGATTTGGCCACTGCGCAATAAGATGTGGGAAGCCATAGCCAATATTGGGGTTCCAGAGAACACCTTAGATAGCCTCATAAGATTACACGAGGACAATTATGCAATCGTAAGGTATGGGAAGAATGGGGAGCAAACCGATTCCTTCAAGATAGAGAGGGGAGTCCGTCAGGAATGTTCCTTGATTTCCCTAACCATGACACCCCAAAAGTAGACATCACCAAAATCCCTACTCTATTATTTGCAGACAATACTATCCTTATGTCTAAAACCCCTGAAGGACATCATGCCATTATAAATCGCTTCCTGCTGTTTTGTGCAGATTGAGGTCTAGAGCTTAATATAACAAAAAGTAAATTTATAGAACTAAACCCATATAGGTAAGCACGGGCAAGAATCTTAGTAAAAAATTCACCCCTCAAGCAAGGCCAGGACTTTGTCTATCTCGGGGTGAATTTGACCCACAAATTTAACTGGACGGTTCAAACAGATAAGAGTACGCTAAAATTTCATCAGGAGACAGGAACAAGCAATCCTTAAGATGGCAAGGAAATTGGAATCCCCAAATCTTTCTCCAGCCACAGAAATTTACAAGGTGAATGCAAAAAGCTCAGCAATATACCGTGCTGAACTTTGGGGCCACACTGGGTTCAAGGAGCTCACATTGGCTGAAAACAGGTTTCTCAGGCTTTCAACCAACCACAAAGCACGCCTCGCCTTCCCTTGTTATAAGATTTGGGATCATACCCGATCCCCATTACTGTGCTTCAGAGACCCTTGCTGTTTTGGCATAGGTTACGATGGTCCTCCGAAGAATTGGAACCCTATAGACTCCCTCTTAAGGAAATCCGAAGTACCAAGGGCCATCTAAGAATACCATAGATGGCCTATTCAAAAATGATTTGGTTTTGTATATGCTAGGCTTCCAATCTCTTTGGGATACGCCCGACAAAGCTGCTCAAATCCCAAGCCAATTAATTAAGGATATGTTTAGGGAATACATCTAGGATGGAGGGCAAGAATTGCAAGAAAAGTAGCTAGAGCAATCAATTCCTTGATCAGGAAAAGATCCCAACCTATGAAGCTTCCTTTGACACTATCCAAGGCTTCCTTCCAAGACAGCCATACCTAATATTTAGATATGGGTCACTCCCATTTCTTGGTTTTAACGCTAGCAGGGGAAAATACATGAGTTGAGCACTGTGAACCCTGTTTGCAAATTGGTCTCTGAAACCCTCACCATTTTTTACTATTCTGTACCACTTACAGGGCTCCCCGTAAGAAGTGGATCATACCAGTATGCCACCTTCCAGGTGTCAGGCGTTACGTGCAAGCTATATGGATTCTGAAGTCTGACACTAGGGAAGTTGTAATTATTAGGGTGTCCAAAAACCTGCAGGTTGCTTGGCTTATACGCAAACACCTGGAGAGTTTCCTCTGCATTTCTGATAACGGCATCAGCTAATTATCTAGAGTTGCAGAAGAAAAACATGGTTTTATCCTCTCCTGCCGGTACAAGCCATAATGATTAGCTATTGCCATATGTGGTGAAGGACGTTTTTATTTCCCATTTCCTTTCCCCCTTATTTTTATATGTGGTGAAGGACGTTTTTATTTCCCATTTCCTTTCCCCCTTATTTTTATGTTGGAATTTGTCTACCATCTCAATCATATTATGATGTATTTTAATACGTTTTATCCTTCCTAAACTCCCTCTACTGTCATTCTAGACTTACTAGAATCTACGTTTTTTACAAACTATAATGAGGTTGTTATTTATCAAACTTTTAGGAATCTCGTTGTAATTGCTATTTTGTACAAAACAATATAGCTTCAAAATGTGCATTGCATTGGTTGCATAGCTTTATAACCTGCTATTGTGAACAAACTATTAAGGAGCTGTGCTTTGGCTGTTAGGTTTTAGCTTGAATGTTTCCCTACTTGCAGATGTTGATGGAATCCAAAGCTTACAACCTAGGAAAAGGGAAAGCATGCCACTGTATCATGTGGTAAAACTGAAATGGTATGTTATCCCTGACCAGAACTTGGAATCAGGAAGTAAAACTGGTGGGAGAAAAAGCGGCACCATGTAGTAATAATATATTTTTAGGTCGTTTCAGCTCCTGGAAATAGAGCGACCAGAAATGAAGGCCTGAATGCATTGCACCAATGCACCCCATTGTGTTTTCTTCCTATCTGTGCAATTACAAAATTGAACAGCCATATGCAAATCAGTCTTGGCCCTGACCCAAAAGAGAGGGTCCATTTGAACTTCTAGGCAAGGCTCCCTGAACGCTGGCAATCTTAAGAGTATTCCTGTCTTACAATACCTCAACGGTGAGGTGCAGCTTACGTCCCTTTAGCACACAAAGGTATAGGACATACCTCTTGGCATACCTGTGCCAACTAGGGCATCTCACCGAGAAAAACAAAGAGGCGAGCAATACGCTGCAAGTTGAGAGCCTGCTGTAGACATTTGTGCTTAACCTACAGATCACCAGAAAATATCCCAGCTAGGCAGGTTCAGGCCTTTTATATTTCTGAGCTTCATAAAAAAGTTACCTCAGTAAAAGATAATAACACAACAATGTCCTATGTTGGTGGAGAAGGGCAGGATTCATAACGCCTTTTCAGGATAATCACTGACTATATAAATGAGGCCCATTTAGATGTGCTGTCAGTAAATGCATCTCATGTAGCTTGCCTGAAAATTGAACCAAAGTGGTGTAAAAAAAATATTGAATTAATCTCAACCACTGATGATAACCCGGGGCTGCATTGTAGTCCATCACTTTTCACCCCCTGTGTCACTCTAGACAGAAACCATCCATATGTAAATCAGTCAATATTGTGTTCCTGTAGGAACCGTTCAGCCCGAACTACCTAGTCAGACCCTCCAGATGGGAACACAATTAACTCCAGACTGGGTTTGGCTGATCTGGTCCTACACAGTCAGTTGCAGCTTGAGTCACATGACAACGTGGTCATGGGACCCACGTCTGGACATTTGTCGCACTTACGGTGTATACTGCAACATGCAACAAAGTGAGAGAATTTGAGGGGTGCTGTCAGTGCACATGGTGGAATCATACAGTGCATAATATTTGGCATAAATGGAATTTCAAGTTATTTAGTTACTTGAATGGCAAACATACAGAGATTGAATTGAACTTTCTCCAACTGCTTCATCTGCAAATCATTTTTCTCCAGAGGACAGCACTTGTAGAAAAATTCAGTAAAGGAGTCTTTTTCTTTCCAGGGAGTTATATGAGATTATATGCTTGTAAATACCTCTGTAGGAGTGTTCCAAGGCGAGGAGGAATGGAAAAGTAGTGTCTGCCCCCTCTACCTTTGCACTTCTTTGTGAACTACAGCAGAAGAATTGCATGTGCTCGTCAATGTGAATGTAAAGGCTTGAACTGTACCTGGGAGTGGATGTGGGAACAGTGGTACGGGTATCAGTATTTAAGTCAGAGGATCTTAAAGGTTATGTTGGCTTGCACAGGGAGAAAACAGAGGCGGCATGAGACTGGTTGGCCTTTTCTTAAGACTAAGCATATGTTTCCGTGCAAACTTTGGTAATTTCTGTAATCTTTTTACCTACTACTCCATCATGCTGGAATAATGGCATAGTCAAGACAAAAGATCACCATGGTTGCAACAAACATTGGGTCTTTTTTGGCAGGATTAAAAGACAGGTTTTTAAGGAGTTTGATTTGGTTGATGGAGCACTGGACACCGGCCTCTACATAAGTATAGGTTGGGGTCTCTGTTCCATAAACCCACAAGGTTTTTGATCTTCACTTCCATTGGTTGGTGCAGTATTACCAAATAAGGGAGGGGTTTGCCTCATATACTCCTCTTGCATCAAACACCTTGAATGGAACCAAGAACTGCTCCTGTTCACATGGGGCCCAGAGGGAGATTTGTATGCCCTCAGTATAGGTGTGAATCTGTGCCTGAAGAAAGCACCATAGTTTCATCAAGGCAGTCACAGATGTCCCTTAGCAGTATCTCTCTAATACCAAATATGAGACTTAGGAAAACAACCCACGATCTGGAGGCTAGAAGGAAGCTACTAGTTTGGCCATAGTGAAATCTTGATATGTTATCAGGGCACTGCAACATAGCAAGAAAAAAGAAATTACCCTTAGCATGCAACCAGGACCCTATATTTCGGAGATTTAAAAAAAAAGTGTGCACAAAAACCTTTTCACTCCCTACATTGTGAGTGAACAGACTCCAATGTTTAGAAGTTCAGTTGTTGATGGCTCTTATTTTTCACCTCCTTCTTCTGATGAGGGGACTTTGGAGCAGAGCAGCATCTAGAGATTGCTGTGGTCAAATAGAGTAAAATGCAAATGCTCTTTCACTTACCTTCGCCGGCAAAAGGGGGGATTCCCCTAGGAATCCACAGGTCAGTAGGCTGGAGAAAGGGAATGTAGGGGTGGGTACTTCTTGCATATGTGACAACATTTTGGAAGAGGAAAGTATGAGTTTTTTTTATAATACTCAAGAGAATGTATTTCTCCCATTAATGGTTGCGGCCTGCATCGGGTCTACTGGCATGACTTGCAAGTGTGCTGCTGCAGGAGCAGATAGCAGAAATGCAAATATACGTTATTTCCTTAACTTTCAGGAGCACAGAGAAATCGCAATGGCAGACAGAGAGAGAGTGATAAAAGTATTGTGCACCTGCCTGCTGGAGCAGGTTAGTGGAGATGAATAATCTGAGTCACACAAGACCAGTCCCTGCAGTCCGAAGCCCACCGAAGAGTCGGGTTTTTGCATGCAGGAATCGGGAGGCTAGGCTTGAAATCGGTATTCTCCCGCCTGAATCGGGAGGGTTGGCATATATGCTCTTGTGCAATGCAAGCTTGGTGTGTGGCCTTGTCCACTGTGGACCACTGGTGCAGGCGGATGATGTGCTGCATCGTGTGGAGTACTGGCAAGAGGTCTACAACCAAGGGCATGAAGAAGGAGCCACTGTCCACTGTGTTGAGTCTTTCAACGGGTGCGTTATTTTTATAAGTGCATCAGGGGGGTAAGGGCCCAGCAGTTTGAGGATCTTACTCGCCCCAATATGACTGTCTTTTACTAACTGACTCAGTGTCAATTGTCTTTACTTTCATTGATACCCATGGTACACTTGCTTTACCACTGAGTCTTACCACATATTAGCATGGTTTAATTTCCAAGGAGAGGAAAGAAGTCAGACTGTCATCTGTTGAGAATGAACTGGGAATCGAAATGGGTTTTTATTACAACCACTTTTCCTAGGATTTCAGAGTTTCATGGCAGGCCTACAACACTTTGAGTCAGCTGCAGGCCTGCACTGCAGCGTTGTGATTGGCTTAGGGGAGCCTTTGTGCTTTCAGGACTTGCCGGAAAAGCAGAGGAGAGATGCGGCCGGCAGAAAAGGTAACTGGTATTTTTTTTTTTCATTTTGTTCCCCCTTCACCCTATTCTCTGCCAGCGGCTACTGGTTAGCTGAGTTTCTGCGGAGAGGGGTGATGCAAGAGTATTTCAAAGCGTCAGTGACTCACACCAATGACAAATGCTTCCTGGATGTGCCTGGATGGGTTCCCTGAAAAGGCTGCTGGCAAGGGGTCTATAGACTCTCCACCAGATCTGCGGCTTCGAGCACAGGGAGCACCGCTTCGCTGGGAACATCAAGCTTTGTTTTTTGTCTGACTCCATTTTGTACCTCACCGTGGCGGGGTTGAGGGGGCAGACAGGGCACCTAAACTAAGAGGAACAGAGGAATATCCTGGTGGATTAATCACGCTACTGCAATCTAGTAGTGCAGTATTACCTTTGATTTTGGATTTTTCTACCCATATATGGCAGTATTGCTGTTTACACCAGACATTCCAGCTTTATGTGTGAAAGGCAACTAAGTGTGTATACAAAGAGATTGTATACATAAAAGGTTAATAAACAGATATTAAAAAATGTGTGAAAGGCAACTTGGTGGAAAGTTGTATTTGAGTGCTAGGTCAGCATGACATAACTGTTTCACAATTAGAATTGTAAACTTTACATTACATGCACATTATTAGATCTAACACAAGGCATCTGTTTATATGAGTAATTCCGGTTTTATATCACATAAATCTGAAATACAAATCACATGCCAGTGTCTATGTTGGGCTTTCATCAATGGAAACAAACGAAATCCTGGTAGCCATACCTTTTCTCCGAAGATCCTCTGGCAAATTCCATTCTTTGCCAGCTTCTCCTTCACCTGCCTTGTCAGCTCCAGGGTATCCACTTCTCTGTACATATACAGCTCGTACTGCTCTGGTGTCAGGGGGGCAACGGTCGGCTTCAGGTTTCTCGGAACATAGGCAGGGTAATACGACAGACGGCTCGCGCTCTGCGATTCTGAGCTCCCCCCTTCGGACTTCACCTCTGCCATCTTGTGCAGCTCTTCCTCCCCGAGCATGACCTCTTCCTCGTTGGAGATGCTCTCCCCATTTTCTCCTCGCTGCCAGGGTCTGCCATTCACCATACTCGAATAGCTCGAAGAAGAGGAAGACAAGGATGGAGAGACGGATGTGTAGGGTCTGCTCATCATGTTCCTCTCCGAGGCCCAATGCTGGTCAAAGTATGAGCCCGCATCACCAATTTCTGACTTCACCTTGCGGATAATGCTCTGCACGAAGGCTGCTGGGGAGAGCACGCTCAGCGGCGTGTGCGTGGAGCTGATGTGCGTGCTGTTCATCAGCACGCTGTCTTCCTGCTTGATGTAGACCTGGGTGACACTCTGGCTGGCAGCGGTGGCAGCCATCAGCGCAGAGCGGTCTGGGGGAGGCGTGGGGATGGACCTGGCCCTGCTGCTGGACTCCATCTCCATCAGAGCCTGTTGCTGGGCCTGCATCTCGCGTCGCGCCTGCTCCAGAATGCTTTTAATTGCATCTTCAGAGTTGCTGTTGCCGTTTGATGATGCCACTGAGATGGAAGAACATTTTGTTTCACCTGTGAACACAATAAATGATAATCATCACAATATGAATGGCATTGCTGGGGTCATCAGCGACTCAGTTGAATAATTTGGTTTGAATTACAGGGTGATCTTAGCATATGGTTTGAAAGAGCAATTAGTGACAAAACAAACAGAAGGGAGATACACTGGCACAAGTGGAATTTAATTGTATAAGGGCAAGGCGCAGGGCGACAGGTTTGAGGGTAAGTGAAATGTATGGTTACGGAGCATGTTAAGGCTACAAGAACAGACAGATTTAGAGTCTGACATAGCCTTCGGCAGGGGATGATAAAGAGGAAGGGGGTAAGGACAAGTTAAGCAGGAGAGTGGTGGGAGTGAAAGTTTGGCTTTTGAACCAAATGTAGATTTAAACTAAGGGGCTCAAAAAATATCTATCAAAATGGCATTTCCGATTTTGTGCATTCAAACCTTTTGACATCAAATAGATGTTTTTGATTGATTGCCAGAAAATATTCAAACAGAATGACTTCAGGCATCATCCATACTAAGCCTGACTGAAACACGTTCCGTGTACAGATATCAAGTGAAGTTAAGAGTGGAGTACAGGCGGAATACATAGGGTCTACCACTACAGTTCTAAGGCACAAGCTTGGGAATAAATAGTCAAGACATTTCGGTGCGTGGTTGTTTTTTGTTTTAAATGACACGTTGTAAATTAATACCAAGCATTTCCAGTTATGCCAAGTACCTAGCAGACCTACAAAAGGGGGAAAACGTGGGGATAAGTATGAAATCGTACCTGTAACACATTGTAATAACAATTAAAACAGAAAATGTGTACCACTTCTTGTCTTATGAGAATTGATTTAATGGAGTCCAGTAGCAACTCCCAGAATAGTGGAGCGGTGGATGGGATGAGTAATATCAAATAGATAAATAAATAATAAAACCACTTACTTTGCGCTCGCCGCACAGGCGATGCAGCGAGTGCAAAGTAAGTGGTTTTATTTATTATTTAATATTACTTATCCCATCCCCCGCCCCACCGCCTCACTTCAGTTCTTGTGGCTATTAAAGGCACCCTGCAAAGAAATACATCTTTTTAATGTATCCATGAATGCGATATTTGTGTAGCACAATGCCAGTGAAATGGCAACAGTGGTCTGTACAGGGTCAAAGGCAAAGACAGAGTCAACGAGTGATTGAACGGGATCTGTGTTCTGAGAGCGGGATTGAAATATGACTGCCATGAAGTACTGTTCTTAACAGACGTGTGTCTACAGCTCTTTCCTAAGTTGAATCAGGCTCGGGCAGTTGTTCTAGATCCTGGGTGCACAGATTGTGTGGCATCTTACTCTGTCCCTCCCCCCCCCCCCCTTTTTTGCACTTATTTGTCTCCTTTCTGCTTGTGTCGTGCAGATGTGCTGCAAGTCTTGTGACGTCAACAGCGATCTTGGAGCTTCTGAAGGCCGGGTATGCCAGAAGGAAGACGACGCAGATGCTCGGCTGCGTTGAACACAGTGTGGTGCTGAGTAACCAAACAAGCCCCACGAACAGAGGTACTCAATGTCCCCGAAGCCTACTCTGTGCAAGTCTGAACCCGATGGTGGAAAAAAACAATCTAAAATGGTGTCGGTGCCAATGCGCAATGTACAACAAAAGTGGACTCATATCATAATGCTTTATGACTCAACAGACTTCTTTGAAGACGAAATATGTCTTGCAAATATCCAAGCCCAACACTAGATGGCAGGAGTATGCTAAGCAAATGTATCTACAGTCACACAAGCGACGAACACAAACTACTCGGATCTCACCTTGGCTTACTGGGAACAGTCATTAGTATCCAGGCTCAAACAAATAGATTTTACATATTAGGATATGTAAAATCTACACTGATGTTGAGGAAAGGAAAAGAAATTGAGAGGGCCTGAACATACAGGGGGGGTCTGCGAAGAATCAAAGGTGAAGAGTTATGGTTGTGTATCGACTGGGGTAGGCATGTTTAAGATGGGGTACATTCAAGGGTAATGCAACTATGAAGATGAAGCGCACACCCATAAATTGAGGAAGACTGGCTGTCAGTAGTATTACATAACTGGGGATTGGCAGAGAATATATGCATATTATTTTCTCAATTATTTGCCATGCTTTTGGAATTACTGATAGTAGTGTGTGTACAAAAATGGTGAAACACCTGACTTAACGGTACGTACCTATGTACTTACCCCTATTATTATTTAATGTAATTAATTCAGGTGTTCTGTGTCATCACCTATCATAATTACATTACTTTTTTAGGTTCTGTTCTTAAGCAATATCTGGATGAGTAAGAGGAGTGCAAAAGAACGAAGTTAGGCACAGCACTTCTCGAGAATGAGCAAACCCGGTCATGAAGATTATCTTTAAAGACATTCCCTCACTCCAGGCCCAAGAAACAATGGAATCTGATGCTGTTTGTAGTCATTGTCAACACCAAAAATGCAAACAAGCATTGGCAAAGCCAGTACTTCTTGCCTATGCAAGAGCTATTGGGGTAGCCAATATGTTTTAGCAATGTTGTACACCAATATGGCTATTGTTCAGCATGGCTAAAAGTTAGTGGCATAAAGAAGAGTGGTGTGCAGTGCAGTTTTGTAAAGTGGAGTGAAATGGATTTGCGAGGAGTACCATAGAGTGGCGTAGTGTTGTGGAGGGAGTAGAGTGTTGTAGAGTGGAAGGGTGTAGGGTAGAGTGGAGTGGCAGAGACTCATAGAGTAGAGTGGCATAGAGCAAAGTGGAGTGGCATAGAGGGTGTTGCACAGAATGGAGTAGAGTTTTGTAGAACAGGGTGGCATACAACCGAGTAGATTGTCCTAGAGTGGAGTGGCATACAGTGGAGTAGTGAGTGAAGTTGAGTGAAATTGCATAGAGTGGAGTAGAGTGCTGTAGAGTAGAGTGGCATAGAGTAAAGTAGTGGAGTGGAGTGGAGTGAAGTGGTAGGGTGTGGCATAGAGAAAGTTGTGTAGAGCATCATAGAGTGGCGCAGGGTGCGGTAGAGTGGCGTAGAGTGCACTGGAGTACAGTAAACTGTTTAAGAGTAGAGTAGAGTGTTGCAGGGTTAAGTGGAGCGGTGCAGGACAAAATGCAAAGGTGTAGAGTAGCATGAAGTGCAGTGGTGCAGAGTAGATTAAAGTGATGTGGAGTGCAGTGGTATCAAGTGTAGTGGCATAGAGAGGCACAGAGTTGAGTGGTGCAGAGTAGAGTGCAGTTGTGCAGAGTAGAGTAGTGGAGAGTTTAGTGGTGGAGAGTATAGTCTTGCAGAGTAGAGTGTCATAGAGTGCAGTGGTGTGGCATAGAGTGCAGTGGTGTAGAGATGAGTGGTGAAAAGTAGAGTGATGTAGAGAGCAATGGTGTAGAGTACGGTGATGCAGAGTAGAATAGTGTCAGAGTGCAGTGACGTACAATGCAATGGCGTAAAGAGGCGTAGCTTGCAGTGGCGTAGAGTGTTGTACAGTATAGTGGCATAGAGTGCAGTGGTGCAGAGTAGTTGGCGTGGAGTGCATTGGTTTTGAGTAAAGTGGTGGAGAGTGCATAGATGGGGATTGCAGTGGTTTAGAATGCAGAGTGGAATGGTGCAAAGTATAGTGGAGCAGCATAGAGTGCAGTGTCGTAGTCTGGTGCAGAGTGTATTGGCATAAAGTAGATTGTTTCAGAGTAGAGTGAAGTGGAATGGCGTGGAGTGGTGTGGAGTGGAGTCGTGCAGGGTAGAGTGCAGTGCAATAGAGTAGTGGCGTAGAGTGCACTGTCGTGGAGCTGTACTGAGTTAAGCACATTGGCATAGAGTGCACTGGTGCAGAGTGGTGCAGAGTAAAATACATTGGAGTAGAGAACAGTGGCACAGAGTAGAGTGGAGTAGAGTTCAGTGGTGGAGAGCGCAGTGTTGTAGAGTAGAGTGTTGTAGAGTGCAGTAGAGTAGAGTGGTGCAGAGTAGAGTGGCGAAGAGAGCAGTGGCATAAGATACAGTGGTGCAGAGTAGAATAGAGTGGCACAGAGTGCAGTGACATAGAATACAATGGTGTAGAGTGGCATAGAGTGCAGTGGCATAGAAAACAGTGGAGTATAGAAGCGTAGAGTGCAGTGGTGTAGAGCAGACTGGTGTAAAGTGCAGTGCCGTTGAGTGCACTGGTTTAGACTAAAGTGGTGTAGAGTGCATTGATGTGGAGTGCAGTGGTGTAGAGTGCATTGGTTAGATTAAAGTGCAGTGGCATAGAGTAGAGTGGTGCATGGTAGAGTTGAGTGGCGTAGAGAAGAGTGGTGTGCAGTGGGGTGGTGCAGCGTAGATTACAGTGTCACATAGTAGATTGTTTCAGAGTAGAGTGAAGTGGCGTAGAGTGAAGCGGTGTGCGGTACAGTGGAATGGTGCAAGTAGAGTGCAGTGGCGTAGAGGACAGTGGTGCAGAGTAGATTAAAGTGGTATAGAGTCGGTTGGCATAGAGTGATATGGTACAGAGCAGAGTGTATTGGCATAAAATGCAGTGGCATAGAGTGGATTGGTATAGAGTGCACTGACATATAATGGGGTGGTACAGAGTGGAGTGGCATAGAGTGCAGTATTGTAGAGTGAACTGATGCAGATTTGTTTGGTGTGGCCTAAACTGAAGAGGTGTAGAGTGCATAGTACATTAGAGAGGCATAGAGTGCATTAGTATAGAGTAGAGTGGTGTAGAGTTGAGTAGAGAGGCATAGAGTGAAGTTGCTCATGTGGAGTGGTGCAGAGTAGAGTGGAGTGGTGTAAAGTGGAGTCTGCGTTGATTGGTAGTGCACTGCCATTACAGGCAACACATATTCAATTGAAATGACCATTACATATGCAGATATATACAATTATACCACACACAAACAGTGATGCGTGGAACAGTATTCACATAGTGTATTTATTTTCTTGATCGTTTTAAATATTTGTTTCCACCACACATCAGAATTTGTGCTTCACTAATTCTGAATATTCTGAAATATCTGCACAGTTCATTTACAGCCATTTAAAGTTTCTTGTGTACTAGAAAAAAATAACATCCTACAGCCTTCCGTCCAACCCCCAGTAGCCAGCATGATTGTCAAATCCTCAACTGTCGGCTTCGACCTAAAAAGACAACAAGGACCTCTATAAAGCGTCTACTATGCACGAATAAATGTACTAACTTTATACATACTGAAGGGGGCACCAATGTCCACGTTTTAAAAACTATAATATGAAAACTAAAACATTTGTTCGCTATGCCTACTGTTTATTCCGAGAGAACTACACAATGTTCATATGCCTGTCAGTCTATTAAAAACACATGAAAGAACACATTTGTTTGCGTTCTTCCTTTGCTGCTACAATTGTGACCCATTTAAAATAGGGATGTACCGACTGGTATATTTAGTAGTCGCCCCAAAAAACTAAGGGGCAGATTTATGAAGGCCTTGCGCCTCCGGTGCGTCATTTTTAACATGGGAAAAAGTGACGCACCGGCGGCGCAAGTCCTTCATAAATCTGCCCCTAAGTATTCGTGCCAAGCCGGGAGCCCAGTAGTTCCAATTATGATTACAGTTCAAAACCTGATAAACAGACCTTTGAAAAAACACTCTCTTAAGTGTTTCCATGTTTATTATTCCTTTCTTTTTCAGCTGCAGAGGAACGCCAGGAGAAACGTTTAACCTTAATTTTCAGGTTATTACCATTTCGGAACTAATGGGGTATCTTATGAATAGTAAATATGATTTGTTCAACCAACACAGAAGAGTTAGAAAAAGAATGTCTCAGAAGGTGCAATACAATGGAATAAATGACAGGGTTGCCCCCCGCCTTTCTAAATGGAATGGCCCGGATCCTGCACAGCTTAATCTCTCAGCTACAGAAGAAATAATGGAAAGGGGCGACCACTCGGTCCCCCCGAACGTATGGCGGAGTGCCTCGATCCCCCCGGGAAGCCATTTTTGGGCGGGAGGCGCGGCTCGGCTGGTATGCCCGAAGCGGCGTAGCCGGGGCGCGCCTTTTCCCGCCCTAGAGTGGGCTGGCCTAGACACCGACGTAGCCAGCCCCGCCCTAGGGGCAGGCAGGGGCGGGTTCTCGCCCGCCCTGAAGACGGATAAAAAGAGACGCAAGACCAGAAGACGTCCTCTTGTTCTTGTGCTCCGAAGCTGCACCTCCTCGCTACCCGTGAGCTCGGGACAGAACGAAGAGCCAATTTTGAGCGTTTTGATCTTTTTCTTTGTCTTCTAGATACTTCGTCGGAGAAATGCCAAAGAAAGTCGCAAAGAGAATGACGACCGACCAGATGGTGCGGGCCCTTTGCAAAGAGGTGTCCGACATAAAGAAACGGTTGGCGAAACGGGACGGGGAGGAGGGTTCGGGCCCTGCACCGGCTGGAGGGAGACCTAAGAGGCCGAGAAGGGTTCCAGCCGGTGGAGACGTCCCGGTCCCCTCTGTACCGCTCGAGGCGCCGACCCCAGTACCAATGGAGGGGAATCCGATCCCCGTTGTCGTCATCCCGACATCCAAAGAAGACATGCCCCCGAGCTGGCAGCACTGCTAGCAGCTTGGTTGGGGGATAGTAGTGATAGCGCCACGGCTGCCGAGGCACAGGCACTGATAAAAGGGCTTCGTGAGAAGAGAGATGCAGCTAAAGTGACTGCGCCGTTGGCGGGAATAGACAAGCCGCAAGCGGCCGAAGCTGCGTCCGGTTCAGGTAAGCGGCCATTGCCGATTGCAAGGGACGAGTCAGCACCCTCTCGTAGAGAGAGATTGGGACAACATGTGCCTTTAGCTATAAAAGAAAAGATCTGGGCTGGGGAGTACGTGAATATTTTCTCCTTGCTTGTTGATCATTATGAGGTGGAGCATGTTAAAAGTCAGAAGGACCTAATGCATCCGAGTGTTTGGCGCGCAAAAATGGCCGCCTTTAAGGTAAATGAGAATATTGGCAACTGGGGCAATGCGTGGGGTATTTTTACATCGATTTTGGGGGAACGTAGGCCCGAGTTGCTTTCTGAATTTCCCATTTATCAATCACGAATTATGGGTTACTCGACAGCGTATCAAGGTAACCATTGGTTTTGTTATGACAATCTGTTCAGGAAAGAAAAGGAACATAACAAGGGTTTGACTTGGGATTGTTACGATTCTATAACATGGGATAAAATGAAAGAATCAGGAATGTTAAAGATGCCATTGGTTGGGAGCAATGTTGTAGATTACTCCCGCCAAAATGTGGGGACGCCCTTTCGACCAAGTACGAGCACTGACGATCAGTCGAGGCCCGCAGGCAATACAGGGAGGAAGGGTTTCTGCTTTAATTTCAACAAAGGGAAATGTACCAGACCTCCGGGATCGTGTAAATTCAAGCATGAGTGTAGTACGTGTGGGTCGTCCCATCCTGAGTCATCATGTAGAGCCAGAACGGGTGAGAATGGGGGTAAGGGAGGCGCCAAACAGGTCTAAACTAGTCCGAGGGGCGCCTTTACCAACCCCGATTGATACCTTGGCAATGATTCCCTGGCTCAGTGAATACCCGGATCGTACTTCTGCTGGGGTGCTGCGGAACGGTTTTTCACATGGTTTCCGCATCCCGGTAGGGGACTTTCAGGGTGTAGGGATTTGCAAAAATCAACTTTCGGTTTTACAACATACATCTGTGGTGCAAGAAAAAATTCAGAAAGAGGTTAGCCGGGGACGGGTCGCTGGCCCGTTTAGTGTACTCCCGGTACCGGATTTTGTTTGTTCTCCGTTAGGGGTGGTCCCCAAGAAGGACCCAGGTGAGTTTCGTTTGATCCATAATTTGTCTGCTCCACACGGCCTTTCGGTGAACGACGCAATTGATCCAGAAGTTTGTTCGGTGCGATACGCATCGTTTGATGAGGCAGTAGCCATCTTGAATCGCCTGGGGCCCGGGACGTTGATGGCGAAATCAGATATCGAGTCAGCGTTCCGGTTGCTCCCGGTACACCCAGACGATCAGCGTCTTTTGGGATTCGGGTTCCAGGGGTCATTTTACATGGATAGGTGTATGCCAATGGGATGCTCTATATCATGTGCTTATTTTGAGCAATTCAGTACTTTCCTGCAATGGGTGTTCACGAAGAAAACGGGTTTCCGAAATGTAATGCACTACCTTGACGATTTTTTGTTCCTTGGTCCCGCCGGAAATCCCGAATGTGCTCAGGCCTTAGCTGAATTCTGTGTGTTGATGGGTCATTTTGGCGTGCCATTGGCACCGGGTAAAACTATGGGTCCCACGACTTGCCTCGAGTTTTTGGGGATCGAGTTGGACTCAAGGGAGGGGTGTTTCCGTTTACCAGCTAACAAAGTGTTAAAATTCAGGGCAGCCCTCCAAGTATGTTTGAATGCATCTAAGGTTACACTGCATCAGTTGCAACAATTAGTGGGAAAGTTGAACTTTGCCTTGAGGGTGATCCCAATGGCTCGCCCTTTTTCCCGCTCAATTGCCCAAGCGATGGTTGGCCTAAAGGAGGGTCATCATCGCACGAGGTTATCGGCTGAGGTCCGCCAGGACATGCGGATTTGGTTAGCATTTTTGGCGGACTTCAATGGCCGAGTCGTCTGGAACAAGCCAGCCGTGTCCTCAGAAGAGCTTGGGCTATGGACAGATTCAGCAGGAAGCGTAGGCTTTGGCGCCATCTTCGGCACAAAGTGGTCTGCTCAAAGGTGGCCCCGATGGTGGCACGAGAAGGGGCTAACGAGTAATATTGCTTTCCTTGAACTATTTCCCATTCTGGTGGCCCTGAGAACCTGGCCAGAAGGGTTCAGAGATCATTCTGTCGTGTTCTGGTCCGACAATATGACCGTGGTAGAATGCATCAATAGTCAGGCAGCCCATTGTAAATTGATTTTGAGGCTGCTCAAAGAAATTGTCCTACTGTGTATGCAACTGAACGTGGTATTCAGAGCAAAACATGTCCCAGGGGTGAAGAATCAGGCTGCTGATGCACTGTCTCGTTTTCACATGCAGGCTTTCTCGGGTTTCCTTCCTTCAGCGGACCCGGAGCCGGCACCCTTCCCCGAAGCTCTCTGGTCTCTCGGTGCCCCGAACTTCGTCACCTCGTGGGAGAGAGTCTAGCACCCAGGACAAGGAAGGCATATGAAGGGGCGTTCCAGGCCTATTTAGCCTTTTTGGGGGCAGAGAGAGGGGGACTTTGGGGTCAGGAAGAGTGGGTTGTACTTTTTCTGATGTCCTTACGTAGGGCTGGGAAATCGGTGGCTACGGCCCAAAGGCATCGTGCCGCCATTTCTTTTGTTGCCAGGGCCCATGGCATCCTGGACCCAACAGCGTCCTTTACAGTACAGAAAGCGCTGCGTGGGTGGCAACGCCTAGAGGGTCGCAGAGTAGACGTAAGACGACCGATAGGTTTAGACAGGTTGTCCCAGTTACTGGCCACACTCCCTAACACATGCTCGTCCCCTTTCGAGACCTGTTTGTTCCGGACTGCATTTACGCTGGCATTTCACTGGGCTATGAGAGTTAGTGAGCTAGTTGCAAGGAACAAACAGGATGTGACGGGGGGCTTGTGCAGGGAACATGTTCAGATCAGGGGTGATGCGATGATTGTCTCCTTTCTCAGGTCCAAGACTGACCAAGATGGGAGAGGGGACTGCACGATCATTCGCAGGAACCCCGAGTCATCCATGTGTCCGGTACAGTGCTTAGAAGATTACCTAGCACGAAGGGTGGCATCATGGGGGGGGACATTGTTGAGGCATGCAGACGCCACCCCGCTGACGAGGTTTCAGTTTCAGCGGGTGCTTGCAATGGCCATTGCCGCAGCGGGCTTGGACCCGGGCGAATTTGGGACCCATTCCTTTCGAATAGGGGCTGCCACTGAAGCTACAGCCAGGGGTCTTAATGTAGAACAAGTGAAACGTGTGGGGCGCTGGTCCTCCAATTGTTATAAGAGGTATGTGCGATTGCACATGTTGTGAAGCTGTAATCATGTACTCACGCTTCTTGTCTTTTGTTTGTTTTCAGTTGCGCAAGCCTACGCGGCAGGGCGGACTGTGCAGTCGACCCAACACCCGGCCAGCGGTCGCACGTCACCGGCTGTGAGGAAGGAGGTGTGGGTCGTGGGCCACTCATTCGTGAGACGGGCCGCAGACGTATTCAAAGCAGGTGACATGATTCACGTACCTGGGGAATACGGGTACAGAGTGTCCTTCTACGGAAGGGGCGGTCTCTGTATTGACCAGTTTCAGGAATTTTTTGAGGGTTTGTTAGAGCGGATGAGGTCACCGCCGTCCATAGTTATAGTGCATTTGGGGGGCAATGATTTGGTCACCACCGGTAGACGACTTCTCCTGGAGGCTATGCTTTCCACAGTAAGTTGGTTAGCGAGGAGAGTTCCGGGGTGCATAATTGCGTGGTCTCATATGATCCCACGAAAAGTGTGGCGGGGGGCTATCTCGATCCCTGCTTTGAATCATTCTGTTAGAAAATTGAATAACAAAGTGAGTAGGTTGTTCCGTTCCAAGACATTGCATTCGATCTCGCATAGTTGTATTAATGATGACAGTATGTATCTGGGGGATGGTGTGCATTTGTCGAGGGTGGGGAATGAGTTACTCATAGGTGACTTCTTAGCTTGGTTAAAATCGTTAAAACATGACCTTTAGGTAGGAGTTTTGTGGGGGGTCCGGATAGCCGGTCAACTATCCGGACCTGTGGCGGTAAGGTCATGATCGGTGAGCACTAATTGGTAGATCCCTATGAGTGGGCGTCACCCAACACGGATGGGAGCGCTCGGGAGAGGTGGCCATTGGCCCCTCAATGGGGAGGCGGTCCCGTCTAAGGGCGGGTCGCCGGAAGTAAAGGTAAGGCGGTCAAGGCCCCTTCCTTTGTAGGAGGGGTTACAGCCCCCTCCTGGGGGAATTTCCCGGGGCCAGTGTCATCTGCGACGGCAGATGCGGTAAGTTGTGTGGGGTGGGGGGAAGGTCCACGATACCTTCTAGATACCACACACAAGTCTTCGAACGACCTTTAAATGGCGTCGAGTCTTAAGTGCCCCCGTCAAGTCAAGGGAAATTGTTAGTAGTTGCACTTGAGGTAAGCCTCTGTGCTGTCGCCCCTCCCAAGTGGGAGGGGTAAGTCTGGTTAGGGATCTTGACACCGGTTATGACCTTGCTGTTGGCCCTTAAACGTTAGGATGTACAATTTCAGTGTTTCTAGAGAATGTTTTTGTAGGATGCTAGTTCGGCTAGGAGAACCTCTGTATTAGAGAATATGTTAAGGTTAGCCAAACATCGCAATGTGATAATGAAATTGTACATAACATGAAACGTTTAATGTTTTAATTTTTTGTTTTAATAAATACGGCCGGGAGGGTCACTCCCTCCCACATCCAAAAACTTTAAGAACTGTTTCCGGTTTCCCTCCTTTTGGGGATTGTGTTGAGAGGGGGTGGCGGGTATCTCAGCCATATGGAAAGGGGCGACCACTCGGTCCCCCCGAACGTATGGCGGAGTGCCTCGATCCCCCCGGGAAGCCATTTTTGGGCGGGAGGCGCGGCTCGGCTGGTATGCCCGAAGCGGCGTAGCCGGGGCGCGCCTTTTCCCGCCCTAGAGTGGGCTGGCCTAGACACCGACGTAGCCAGCCCCGCCCTAGGGGCAGGCAGGGGCGGGTTCTCGCCCGCCCTGAAGACGGATAAAAAGAGACGCAAGACCAGAAGACGTCCTCTTGTTCTTGTGCTCCGAAGCTGCACCTCCTCGCTACCCGTGAGCTCGGGACAGAACGAAGAGCCAATTTTGACCCACCCACCAGCCCCTGAGGACAGCAAGTCGTTGTGCAATAAAGTGAATTTTTATAAGTATGTTTTCCGTTTTGTTTACAGGCTGTGAAAGTATCAGTTTGTTGTTGATCATAATAAAGTATGGTGAATATCGTGTAAGTTGTTACGATTAAAATGATTTGATGTAGTATTGCATTTTAAACATATTCTTTCGGTCGTAGCGACCAATGTTTTCTTAGGTTTGAGTAAGAATTGTCGTATTTATTTTTTGGTAGGCGGTAAGGTCATGATCGGTGAGCACTAATTGGTAGATCCCTATGAGTGGGCGTCACCCAACACGGATGGGAGCGCTCGGGAGAGGTGGCCATTGGCCCCTCAATGGGGAGGCGGTCCCGTCTAAGGGCGGGTCGCCGGAAGTAAAGGTAAGGCGGTCAAGGCCCCTTCCTTTGTAGGAGGGGTTACAGCCCCCTCCTGGGGGAATTTCCCGGGGCCAGTGTCATCTGCGACGGCAGATGCGGTAAGTTGTGTGGGGTGGGGGGAAGGTCCACGATACCTTCTAGATACCACACACAAGTCTTCGAACGACCTTTAAATGGCGTCGAGTCTTAAGTGCCCCCGTCAAGTCAAGGGAAATTGTTAGTAGTTGCACTTGAGGTAAGCCTCTGTGCTGTCGCCCCTCCCAAGTGGGAGGGGTAAGTCTGGTTAGGGATCTTGACACCGGTTATGACCTTGCTGTTGGCCCTTAAACGTTAGGATGTACAATTTCAGTGTTTCTAGAGAATGTTTTTGTAGGATGCTAGTTCGGCTAGGAGAACCTCTGTATTAGAGAATATGTTAAGGTTAGCCAAACATCGCAATGTGATAATGAAATTGTACATAACATGAAACGTTTAATGTTTTAATTTTTTGTTTTAATAAATACGGCCGGGAGGGTCACTCCCTCCCACATCCAAAAACTTTAAGAACTGTTTCCGGTTTCCCTCCTTTTGGGGATTGTGTTGAGAGGGGGTGGCGGGTATCTCAGCCATAAAGCATTTCCCATCATCAGTATTTCTGTCAATTTAAAAATGAATGTGAGGCAGAAATAGGGGTTTATGATCCTAGATATATGTGATATCTAATGTGACATGATATATGAGAACTATAATATGAGATGATTGTTGCTAAATGTGTATAATTCACATTAAATGTAACATCTGACAGAATTTCCGACTCGCCTGCTGTGCATCAACTCTCTAAAGGTGGCCACAGTTGGTATGTTTCTAGATCTGGGCCCGTATTACGTGCCCGCTTTAAACGTCCCTGGGGCACAATGGTATTACAGAAGGAGCCACAGACACTTGTGCAGCCCTTTCTCTAATACTGTTAGCGCTGGCGCACGTTGAGCAACACTATCACATGGGGCGTTCCCTCATTTGCCTGTGGGCGTGTCCCCATGAAAGTGAGGGATTCACTTTTCCTCAGTTCCTGAGCCGTATTACCGACATGGGCGGAGAGGCAAATGACTTTAGGAGGTGCAGTGAAAGAAAGCACCCTAAAAAAGGTGGCGCACTTTCAGTGCACCACTTAAAGGTAGCCGGAAGGGGGGGGGGGGGGGGCTTCGTAAACGTGGTGGACCCCCTCAGACATTGCCCTGCAGGTGGGTACAGTTACTCACTGCAACCACCTGCAAGGAAATCTCTAATTCCCCTTAAAAGTGCAGGTCAGTTATTGCCTGCCCAGTGAAACAAGCAGCTTTTAAACATTCACTAATGCACTGCCCCCAGGACAGCGCAAGTTTGAGGCTGCCCTGGGGGCTGTGCGTACATTCTAATATGGCTAGTGCTTAATTTGAGCCGGTGGTTTCCGGTGATGAGCACCGTCACTTAAATGACCGTCTACCACATGGTGGCTTCTTTATTTAAATTAGATATGAACACAACAGCTGTTTATTAATTCAATGTACATTAAGAATTAATAATACCTGCCGCACAAGCCAATATTATAGCGTTTGGAGCCTGGATTCGTCTGAATTATCGCACTTGTAAGACTTTGATAGTAGTAGTTGTTTTGGTACTATCATTACATTAGAAGCGCTGCCAGGGGATTGGGTGGGACAAGCTGCAGTGGCCTCCTAACGAGGGCCCTGGCACTTTTGGGGCAGATTTACAAGCCCCGTGCGCCACTTTTGCTCCAACGTTGCATCACTTCTGTGACGCAGAAGCGGCGTAAAGATAGCGCCATGCTGCAACGGATTTACAACATGACACATCTAGGGAGATGCGTCACGTTGTAAAGCCCTGTGCCACATGAAACCTGACGCAAGTTTCATGTGGGCGTTCCGGCACAGGGTGGGTGTTCCGGCGCAGGAACGCCTCGGAAAAGTGCCTAAGTGAAATCTACAAGATTTCTCTCAGTCACTTTTCCAACGCCGGTGCGTCAAAATCTTGCTCCTGTTTGAAGCAGGCGTATGGTTTGACGCACCACGTTGTGTATGAGCAGGCCACGAGTATTGCTGGAGTTGCGTCACGCTTGCGACACGACCCCAACAATGTGCCACCCTTTCGACGGGAGATGCGTCAGGCATCTGTTTATCCTTGCACCATGATGCGCCGCATTGTAAATGCGGCGCATCTGTGGTGGCGCAAGGGTAAACTCGTATGATGCATCTTATCCGGCGCATCTCTGCTGATTTGCAGGGATGTGCCAGTCGTCATAAATCTGCCCCTTTGTTTTAACAAAGTAAGCACTGAATACGGCGCACTTTCCTTGCTTGGGCAAGGCACACCTTTTGAAAGGTGCGCCTTGGCGCAAACAAGGAAAGTAAGCCACATTCGTAAGTCTGCCCCAGAGCGGCAAACAAATCATTTGAGGCAGTCCATGTGTTGATAATGTGTAACAGAACATCCGAACAACAAATAGTTAGGAAGCAAGTTAAAGAATAAACCTAGTTTAGTCAAAAAGAATAATCTTTAACCCCTCCCACGCTTGTAACGGAACCGTTACGTCACGCCCCTCGGGTGAGCTGTGCTGGTGACGGAACGGTTCTGTCACGGCCCGCTCCCCGCGCCTGCGCGGCGCGTTCTATTGAGCGTGCGGGGCCGTGACGGAACCGTTCCGTCACAAGCACAGCTCACCCGAGGGTCGTGACGGAGCGGTTCCGTCACCAGCGCGGGAGCGCGGTGCGGCACCCCCTCCCCCGTCCCTTAGCATTGCGACAGAATAGCCACCGCAGTGAAAGGGTTAGAAAGCAAAAGACTTAAAAGAATTGTAACAA
This sequence comes from Lissotriton vulgaris, assembly GCF_964263255.1. Classification (NCBI taxonomy): domain Eukaryota; kingdom Metazoa; phylum Chordata; class Amphibia; order Caudata; family Salamandridae; genus Lissotriton; species Lissotriton vulgaris. Next base: position 165,691,521 of record NC_141699.1, on the reverse strand, counting down.
AAACGAAACTTATTGGAGAAAAAAATAAGCGAGTTATTAATGAAGTAACAGAAAAAAGTTCCTTTACTCAAAGAGTCCAGCAGGGGGCAGCTGTGATTTGATAGTTGATCTCCAGCCTGTTGGGGAAGGTTATGTGTGTTGCAAACTGAATGTGCGACTTATTATGCTTTGCCCCAATGTTTTTTTCTGCTGATACCGTTGTCAGCTGCAAAGCTTGGGCAGTGTGCATGCGCACAGGCTGTGGACTAGAGCAGCTCCGTGATGACTCAGTAATCACACCAGGGGTACTTTAATGGGCGAATTTTCTGAGCAGTGTTGAGCCCCTGCAAACACCACTGCTGCACAGTACGGTATTTCCACGTGCCAGGATTACCACCCCACTCATTCTCAGTTAATGACTCCTAAGTGAGAGCTACCCTGCAGTGGAGTTCGCACACCAGACTTGTCCTGTGCAAACCTGAAAGGGGCGGAAATGCTGGGCGCGCCCCAAGTTCACACATCTTGTAACCTCAAATCAAGCACAAAACATGTTTGCACCTGAATCAAAATTACCACTCAAAATGAGGTCCCAGTGTGTCTAAATCAACATACTCAAAATAGGGGCACTCATCGAAGCTGGGAAACTACAAATCAGAAAGGTAAGCGTCTTGTTCGAGAGTGTTGGCGGGGGCCTACCATCGGCCTCTTACAAAGTATTCCTGCACGTGGCGGACCACTCCGCAGCACAGTTCAAATTCAGGCAAACCAGGCATTGGCAAAGAATAATTCTGGAGTAGGCAAGCTAGTGCAATGGTAAAACGCATTTATTATTTAAATGGCAAGGAAACCCCACAAACCTAACATTAAGAAAATAAAATTCCACCACCTAAACATGGAGGGTTTATGCTCGCAATAAAAAAGTTAATAAAAAAAAAACAGAGACATTTTAACAGAGCAGCACTGGTGCTTCCTAGGAGGCGGGTGTATTCAGAACAGATACAGAAATCTCTATTCATTTTAATACACATCACAGGAAAATATGAAAATGTACTACTGGGTTTCAGTTACTGGAACATGAAGAGTTTAAAGACACGAGGATCACAAAAAAAGTACAACTGATAAAGAATGGACAGAAAAGAGCATTCGCAAACGGAAGTACGGGCCCACCAGCCCTGACACTTAAGCCCAGTTCTGTATACACATGTGACGAGGTAAAATGCCACCAATCACAATGGAAAATAGCAACTGACTGAGGTTGGCTGACACATTGTCCCAGGCTGTATGCTGTGCTGGGCGGAAGCAAAAAGTGAATGACAGCTGAACGGTCCAATGGATAAAGAGGATTGGCCCAAAGCCCCTCTGCGTAAGGATCTAGATATACTTTTTTAATTTATGATTTTTTTTTTTAGCAATGGACTGGTGGGAAAACAAAAGCTACCTCATTACCAGACCTAAAGAAGGGGAAATGCTAGGAGTGGATGTTTTCTCACGTAAAAAACTAACTCCGCTCTTTTCCTCATCTACTGATCAAGGTTTATTTTGCATCCACCAGGTTGTGGAAAGCATTGGATAGTGTAACTATTTCTCAATGAAGTTACCTAATTCTTGATTGTTACAGTTGATCAGACATGTGGATGATTTTTTGAAGGTTCAGAAACGGGTCGCTTTCCCTCCAAATTAAAACAGCTGGCTAATTAGCAAAGCAATGAGACAGCTGTTTTGTCCAACCGGGCAAGGCGTGATATTGGCTTAGTGAGGTGTGATAAACAGTTTGCTAATCAAAATAAATGTGCTCGCACAGCACCGGTTGCCTATGCTTAACACTTCTGTGCTTTAGGCCTAGATAACAAGTGCAAAACCAAAGATTTCCTTGCGACAGCACTTTCCTCTGTCTCGGGGCGCTTTTAAAATGGAGCCGTCTTTTTTAAGATCATTGAGAAACACGCCTAAAGAAAAACTAGCAGATAACACCACTCAGTCTATTCTGATTGAAGACATGTAAATTGCTGTCCTGAAAAAATTAAGGCGAAAAAAAACAATTGTTGACTGTCTTTTTTTGTTGATTTAACACAGTAATGGAACATAAAAAAGAGAAGATATAAAAAAATTAAATATTTTTTTCTATCAATAATACTTTATCGTACCTGCTGATATTTGCACACTGATATGTGTGCAGCTGGCCTTAACCACATTTTCTTCTACTTGAAGTAGAAGGAACTGATCCTTTTTGGAACAATCAACATGGTGGGAGTTGATGTTAGCACTAGGTTTGGAGGCTTGACCTCTCTTAAAGAGAGCTTTGTCCAGTTAATCTGCGCCTTGAGAGTTGTGGGAATGGCACAGGCTTGTCCGAAATCCAAGTGAAAGGCTTCCATCTAACAGCTGCTAGGGAGCCCCACTGGCCCCTACTGCTTTAATAGACCCGGACATAGCAGACTTGCTTGAATGTACAAGTGGCACACGGTCTTAGCCTGAAGGAGGCTCTTATTAAGCCTCTTAATGATCTGCACTGAAACATGTATGTAATCCCACCAGTTGTTCAAATTTGTATTGCAGGTGAGTAGATCCTCTTGCTGGGGGCCGCTAGATGGCACTGTGAACTGTGATAAACAACATAAATGTATAATCTTGCCCATAGACCCTTCTGCCTGCACAGACTCACACTGGGCTCTCTGAGCCTTAGTAATAAAAAAACAGAAAGACATATCTCTGTTAGCGAATTACCACTCTGTCAAGATTACTGCTCTCATGGATAGCAACAGTAGTGGTATCATTTCTGGTGCTTTGGAATTACTGCTGGAGGTAGATACCAGCAGCAATAGTTTTTGCAAGTGATAAACGACACATACTTTTCTGAAGCTTAGGTGCCGGTTCTGTTTTATTTAAACAACTGATGGTAAAAATTTGCCCCACTAGTCGAAACTTCCTCCATCCAGAAATACTGCATTTGGCACCACGAGTATTTTTACACCTACAGCTAATTTGGCAGTCATCAAGTGCAAGTGTGTTAGAGTGGTTTCGGCTGCAAGGCAGTATTTTTGCTTTCTGGAATGAGAAATATCTTGCTAGCAATGTTAGTTTTCCTTATAACTTTTGTAGGAGAAAGCATGATACAAGGACGGATTGGCAGGTCTAAGCCATGTGTGTCACACACAGTACCAAAGCCAGGGAACACACTAGCTCAACAAAACTAACAGAAGATCAGTGACTTCAGCAGGATCACAGAACGTTTTGTAACTAGACCCTTTACCATTAACATATCAGGTTGACACCATGGCTGCAGTGCTTAATTTGTAAATAAAGAAGTGCCAGGGCTCTGGTCAGGAGGCCACTGCTGCTTGTACGACACATTGCCCCTGCCATGTTGCAAGTGATAGTAACTACACAGCTACTAAAAGGCACACTCCTACAAGTGTTACAATTCAGACTATTCCAAGCTCTAAAAATGGATTGGGTGGCAGGTAATAGTCATTATTAATGTGCATTGAATTAATAATTAACTGTTGTTGTGGTCATCTCTAAATTACAGAAACAGTGCCACCATGTGGTAGGCGATCCTTTAAGTGACAGTGCTGAGCACTGGAAACCACCGGCTCAAATTAAGCACTGGCCATATTAGAATGTATGCGCTGCCTCCAGGGCAGCCTCAAACTTGCGCTGTCCTGGGGGCAGTGCATTCAAGTAAAATACAAAGCAGCTGTTTAAAAGCTGCTCATGTTTCAGTGTGCAGGCAGCAACCCGCCTGTACTTTTAAGGAGAATTGGAGATTCCCTTGCAGGTCGGTGCAGCTCCACCTTTTGGCAGACTTGCCCAAGCACCGGTGTTGGCAGTTAAGTTCGGCAGGTAAGTTCCGGTGCCGGCTCAAATGAAACACTGCATAGCTGACACTTCCTTGAGTGTGGGGGTTGGGGTGGGGTATAGCGACAGGCGCCATCTGTGATGGAACGCTCCAAATCACAGCCTAGAGTCGGAAGGCAAATCAACAAACCAACCAATACAGTGTTTTAAACTGGAACAAATAACTAGTCCACAGGCATGGCGAGGAGGGGCCTGCAACACTGAAAGGAGATGAAGGCACTGCACTAATATTGGAGTCTTTCTGCCACTGGTGCTGGAAGTAGGTGTTTGGGGGATACTGCAGCACCCCGAAAATAACCATAGTGGAGTTCAAAATGTGAATGAGCAATAAAGATGACTTTAAATTTTGTTTTTTATTTTGTCCTATTCCTGTTAAAAGCGTCCATGTCTTTTGGCAAAGTGCTGGTGATGTTCTTTTAAAATGGAAATCAGTGTTTATAGCTTTCTCTGACTGCTAAGAGAGAGACTTTTGTAAAGTGAACTATGCAACAGTCTTACTGGTGTGAAAGGAAAGGCTGTACATTTTTTTTTTCTAACACACAACAACATGTAAATACTCTGCGATTATTTGAAACTAGTCTGGTCTGTGCTATGTCGTATCAGGTATTGGGCCACTCAGATCTCTTTCCCATGCTGCACGTGCCCACCTTTCCACTTCAGGTGTCAGTGAGAGAGCTCATGATATAGCCGCGAGAACAAATGAAAACCACCTGGAGTTGTGATGACTAGTGACAATAATGGGAAATCGGAAGGCTCCAATGGGGCAGTAAGAATCGTGGTGCTTACTATATTGTGTAGTCGATGATGGAAACAAATATTTTAATGGGATCAAAACAAATCAAGACGCCTATTTGTTCATGCACAAATGACAAATATTTACTGAAACGCCAAAACCACAGAATATTGTTCATGTGCTATATTGTCTTATCAGTAAAACTGTATGTCTGTGCAAACTTAGTGCCCAGTACAATGTACTGTCTGTAAAAGGCAATGAGCCACCACACCATTCTTTAGCCACATACTTGCAACGATGTGCTCCAAAATGCACCACCAGCTACATACTACACTCTTATAACTCTCTTGCAAAATGGGCGTGGCTCATTTGCTATACTTGTTATTCATGTGATGTCTACGCCAGGATTATTCACGGTTCCTATGAATTCAGTGATATAATTTTGATGGCAACACCCCCACTCTAAAAACTGTTCAGCACCACTGGTTTCTGCGGTAATAGGGAAGGGGAGAAGTTTACACGGTTATCAGCAGGAGTGGAGAACTTATGAAACAAGAGCAGCGACATCACTTAAACTAATGGACCACTAACTTGGCTAACAGCAACAACGTATTTACATTGCAGTAATTTCAACTGCGTCTATGCTTTATCGCCTGTGCTCGCTTTCTTTAATTTATTGCTGTGTATGATTATTTTATTGCTTGGTGATAGAAAGGAAGGAACATTTTACTTACCCAATAAGCATCTGTTTGTGACATGTAGTATGTGGGTATGTTTGTGGCATGTAGTTTTGTAGATTCACACGCTGTTCATACTCCTGCCATCTAGTACTGGACCCAGACGTGTGCAAGTTGTTTTACTTCAAAGAAGTCTTTTGAGTCACGAGGTACTGTGAATCCTCGTCTTGGTGACAATGCGCTTGTTCATCGACTCCTTTGTTAGATTGATTTCCAGCATGGAAGAAGGAGGCTACCTTGGCAAGCAATTTAGGGTTAGTGCAGAGGACAAACCTATCTCTAGGTACTTGGAAGAAAGGTTCTTCCAGTGTTAAGGCCTGAAGCTCACACAACTGAGTGAGATGATAGCAACCAGAAATTCCACATTAGAAGAAAGGAAATGGACAGGGAACGAATGGAGAGACTCAGATGCAGGGCCCATGAGATTCAATGACAATGACAAGGCGGGTGGGACTTTGGGAGGAATAACTTTTTTGAGAACCTCCATGAAACCTTTCATGACCAGTATCCTGAGGGGAGAGATGTGTTGTCTAATCTGAAGGTAGACCGCCACGGCAGCCAGGTGTAGTCGTATAGAGGTGAAGGCTAGACCTGAAACCTGCAGAGGAAGTAAGTAGCAGAAGTCATCCTACGCTGTGGCTTCAAAAGCATCAATATTTTTTGAGTGACAGTAATACACAAATCTCTTCCACTTGGACACATAGCAGGCCCGAGTGGTGGATCTGTGTGCGCTTACTTGAGAATGCTCATATATTCTGGTGAAAGATTAAGGTACCCAAACTGTTTGACCTCAGGAGCCAGATTGCAAGTTTGAGAGAACTGGGGTCTGGGTGCCTAAAGGTTCAGCTTGTTGGAGAACCTCTCATGAGGAAACCAGAGAGAGTTTGAGCAGGGCCGTGAACCATGGTCGGCGAGCCCATGAGGGAGCTACCAGGATGAGGGTGAGAGACGTCTGCCTAAGTCCTCGAACCACAAACAGAAAGAGAGAGGGGCTGACAAGTGTAGGCAAAAATCCCTTACCAGTTTATCCATAGTGCATTGCAGCTGGACTGTGGGTGTGGGAACCTGGAGATGAAGTTTGGGCATTTGGCGTTTTCTGCTGTTGTGAACAGATCTATTTCTGGGTAGCCCAATCTGAAGAAGTAATGGAAGAGGACATGCGGTTAGAGTTCCCACTTCTGGACTTGTTGCTGCATCCTACTGAGAAGACTGGCAACGTTGTTGTCCATCCCAGGAGAGTTCTCTGCAAGCAAATGAATGTTGTAGCAGAGAGCCCAGAAAAACCAAAGGAAATGATGGACGGAGCATTGACAATACAAGCACTCACCCCCAGTCAACTGATCTGGGTTTAATCCATTACAGTTCTTTAGCCCACTCTGCCACCCCAGTTCAGACATGGCCATATGCAAATCAGTCTGACCCTGTGCCTCATGGGAACAGTGCAGCCCGAACTGCCAAGCCATGCCTTCCCTGGACCGGAAACAAGCTACAGAGGACCGGTTTCTGGCATTACAGCCGTCTTCAGCCCGGCTTGCTTGAATCCAGTGGCAAAGTGAGCAAGGGACTCACGTCTGAGCATACCCTGCCAACTTATGGCGAACAAAGAAAAACCAAAGGAAATGATGGACGGAGCATTGACAATACAAGCACTCACCCCCAGTCAACTGATCAGGGTTTAATCCATCACCAATCTTTAGCCCACTCTGCCACCCCAGTTCAGACATGGCCATATGCAACTCAGTCTGACCCTGTGCCTCATGGCTTAGGCTCATCTTCAGCCCGGCTTGCTTGAATCAAGTGGCAAAGGGAGCAAGGGACTTTGTTCGCCCTAAGTTGGCAGGGTATGCTCAGACGTGAGTCCCTTGCTCACTTTGCCACTGGAGTCAAGCAAGCCCGGCTGAAGACGGCTGTAATGCCAGAAACCGGTCCTGGGAAGCTTGATTCCGGTCCAGGGAAGACATGGCTTGGCAGTTCGGGCTGGACTGTTCCCATGAGGCACAGGGTCAGACTGATTTGCATATGGCCATGTTTGAACTGGGGTGGCGGAGTGAGCTAAAGAATGGTGATGGATTAAATCCAGATCAGTTGACTGGGGGTGAGTGTTTGTATTGTCAACGCTCCGTCCATCACCACCTTTGGTTTTTCTTTGTTCGCCCTAAGTTGGCAGGGTATGCTCAGACGTGAGTCCCTTGCTCACTTTGCCACTGGAGTTAAGCAAGCCCGGCTGAAGACGGCTGTAATGCAAGACACCGGTCCTGGGAAGCTTGATTCCGGTCCAGGGAAGACATGGCTTGACAGTTCGGGCTGGACTGTTCCCATGAGGCACAGGGTCAGACTGATTTGCATATGGCCATGTCTGAACTAGGGTGGCGGAGTGAACTAAAGAACGGTGATGGATTAAACCCAGATCAGTTGACTGGGGGTGAGTGTTTGTATTGTCAACGCTCCTTCCATCACCACCTTTGGTTTTTCTTTGTTCGCCCTAAGTTGGCAGGGTATGCTCAGACGTGAGAGAGCGCAATTTGAATATAAAATATATAGTAGCCATATTTAGACGTATGTGTTACAAATGTAGGAATGAAACGCATATCGTAATGTAAAGTTGACGATAATAGCATAAAGGTCAACTAACGTGATAACGTGGTATAGGAAATGTAAATGTATTCACATGTTAAACATGCATTAGATTTAGAAGGCCCGTATATATGATGGGTAGACATAGAAATGTGTAGAAATGCTTATGAAATGTAGAACGTGCAAAGTAGAATACATGTACGTGTATAACTTTAAAATGGAGTAACATGAGAGAAAACATAGGGAAATGTAACGTGGAGAAATGTGCAGAGGATTTATATAACGATGTAATCAGTAAGAATGAATGTTATACTCTGTGTAGTTTATATTCTAGGTAAAATGTATTCAAGCATAACTAAGACTTTGCTAAAAAGTACGAATATATAAATGTATGTTAAAGGTTACACTGTGTAGAGGGGTTTTTGTAGGAATGCTAGAAGAGTTTAGGTCATTTGTGATTATAACCCGACTGACCAAGAGTTCGCAGGAACTTAGTCAAATGTATGTAATTTAATGGGCTTGTAAAAGTCGTAAATAGCTTGATGTGGACGTGAGAGCCAAGAAGTCTAGCACTTGTTAGATTTAAGGTGACAATGCCGGACGGAGCTTATTGCTCGTACGTGAGGAGAAGACACTTAGAACTGAAACTGTGTTTTGACAAGACCATTCACAGGACCTAGAAGGGTCAAGTTAAGCGACATGGAGTTAAAGTCTTGTCTAAGGTCATTTGACTTTTTGCGCTAAAAGTGTCAATGAAGGTAGCCAGCGAGATGATGAAGATGACATCTAAGGAGAAGGGTCAACTTAACGAACGACGCAAGGAGTGGACCAATGGAAGAAGCAAGAAGTTGACATCATCGGGGAAAGTCCGCGGTGGGCGTCAAGGGGCGTTTCACCCACACGATGATTGTGTATTTTAGGGACAGCACCCCGGGGATAAGATAGCAATTGAAGATTAGGAACAGAAAGGGAAATTGCTCAAGAGAGGAGGCAAGGGTAGATGCCTTGAGCAGATGCGCTGAGAGATCAGAGCGCAAGGGAGCAGTAGGCCGAGGACCCTTAAAGAGCGGATGGGTAGGCAGAGAGGGTACTGCTTCTAAAATTTAAGAATTCCTTTAGAGGCTAAGAGAGTTTGAACTTCTTTGGGAGTCAAACTGCTGACACCTTTTTAGGGAAGAAACTTTCGAAGTAGGGATGTCACATAGCATAGAGTAGGGACAGTTTTAACTTGATTATTTTATCTTACTGCAGATGACGCAGAAGGAACCACTTCACGCTGAAGCTTTTGATTGCGGATCTAGAGATTGATTTTGTATTTTGTATACTTTGAGATTTATTCTGTAAGGATTGTATTACATTCAAATTAACTTTATATAAAACTCTTAAACTTTATCAGTTGTAAGTGGTTCTTCAGAGTGGCGTCAGTTAATGGGGTTTGTCTAATCTATGCGGGGGTGGTCCTTTCCTCAATGACAGATACGAGCGGTCCAAAACAGATGAATGAGAAAATTTATTAAATTGATCATAATCATAATTTGATATCAAAATCTCATTCCCCGCAGTTGGTAGCAGAGGATGGTTATCTTCTTGAGGAAGACGACCTAGGCCAGGTTAGTTTACCCCAAGGTCCCTAGTCATCGTCGACCAGAAGAAGAATTTCAGCCGAAGACGGTGCTGACGGTGCGTCGAGAGAAAAGCAGCAGAGTCGGTCGAGAGTGAGTATAAGGGTCATGCGTTGTAAGATTGCGGTGTTTTATGTTGTTCCTGTGTCACAATGTCAAGCGGAGTTGAATGCCTGTAGGGTGATTGAGGGAAGGTTGTGAGCGCGCGCAACCGGATGAAATCTTATGTCCAGAGGACTTAAGTGGTTCGGGTGTATCGAACACCCAGAGTAATTTGTCTACCATTGAAAGGGGGTCATGAGGTACCATTGATTTCCCGACAGACCGATGATAGGGGGAGCGTATGTGTGAGTGAATGAGTAACGGACGCTGGTCGTACGTTTACTGTGTGTAAGTAACCTATCAGTTGAGGCGATCGTCTGACTGTAAGAGGGAAGACGTTTCGTCAGTTGAGGTGACAATTACAGTTAGACTGTGGCCGTACAGTCAGAGAAGAACAAGTTACTTACCTTCGGTAACGATATATCTGTAAGAAACATTAGTTAGTGTTAGATTCCTTACCTTAGAATATCCCCAGGCGTCAGTCTGGATCCGGAAACTTTTGCGTAGCAGTACCCCTGCGCGTCGGTAGGCGTCGTCTGCAGGCGTCCCCTGCGGCTCCGCGTCCGTCGTCGGCGTCGTGCGCCGTGATGACGTCGCTGGAGTACATAGACGCCGCCTCCGCGCGCTGACGTCAGTTCTTTGCACACAGCTTTTCCGCGCCAGGAGACGCAGAGCCATGAGAGAACCAACACTGGTGCCATGTACAAACTAGGGCCCTGAAAGGGATGACCTTAACCCTAGGTATCAGTTCGCAGAACGGGGAGGATGGGTGGGTTCGGTAAGGAATCTAACACTAACTAATGTTTCTTACAGATATATCGTTACCGAAGGTAAGTAACTTGTTCATCTGAAAGAAACACGTTAGTGTTAGATTCCTTACCTTAGAATACATACCCCAGCAATACCAACCCCGGTGGTGGGTCTGCGAACCAATACAAAACTACACCAGAAAGTCCTGGAGGACAGAACGGCCAAAGAAGCCATCCCTCCGGACTTGACTGTCCAGGCAGTAGTGCCTCGCAAAGGTGTGCAGCGAGGCCCACGTAGCCGCCTGGCAAATGTCCTGCAAGGGGACTCCCCGGCCCAGGGCAGTAGTAGCCGCCGTGGCCCGAGTGGAATGGGCCCTCAGCCCAACAGGAGGCTCCTTCCGAGCCAAAGAGTAGCACGCTTTGATGCAGAGGACGACCCATCGAGAGATGGTTCGTTTACAAACCGCCCGTCCCTTCTTCGCACCCACGTAGCCAACAAACAGTTGGTCATCCACCCGGAACTGGCGTGTGCGATCCATGTAAAATGAAAGCGCACGTTTTGGGTCCAGACGATGGAGCCGCTCTTCATCCTTTGAAGGATGCGGAGGCGGAAAGAAGGAAGGGAGGGTGATGGACTGCCCGATGTGAAAGGCCGAAACAACCTTGGGCAGGAAAGAAGGTCTAGTCCTCAGAACCACCTTGTCAGGATGAATGGACAGGAAAGGAGGTTGGACAGAAAGAGCCTGGAGCTCACTCACCCTCCTGGCAGAGGTGATGGCAACCAGGAAAGCCGTCTTTAAAGTCAGGAGACGGAGAGGGCAAGAATGGAGGGGCTCAAAGGGAGCACACATCAGGAAAGTTAGAACCAGGTTCAAATCCCACTGAGGCATCACAAACGGAACAGGTGGAAACATGTGAGTGATGCCTTTCAAGAATCGAGTTACAATCGGGGATTTGAACAAAGAAGGCTGATCAGGAAGCCTCAAGAAGGCTGAAAGGGCAGAAAGGTAGCCCTTGATAGTGCCCAGAGCAGAGCCCTGCTGGGCAAGAGAAAGAAGAAACAGAAGAACCTCCGAAAGAGGGGCAGAAAGAGGATCCACAGCCTTTGCTGTGCACCATGCCACAAATCTGTTCCACCGACAGGCGTATACCGACTTAGTGGAGGGACGCCTGGCTGCCAGAATAACATCACAGACTTCAGGAGGCAAGTCAAATGGCCTCAACTGCCGCCGCTCAATCTCCAAGCATGGAGGTGGAGACTGGACAGGTTCGGGTGGAGGACCGTCCCCTGCTGCTGCGACAGAAGGTCCTCCTGAAGGGGCAGGCGGATCGGGGGACCGACTGACATGCTGAGTAGCTCGGGATACCAGTACCTTCGAGCCCAGTCCGGAGCCACAAGGATAACTTGGGCCCGGTCGCGCCTGATCTTCTTCAGCACTCTGGGCAGAAGTGGTATAGGCGGAAAGGCGTATAACAGACCGCAACTCCACTCGCGCCGAAAGGCGTCGCCGTGCGAGTGCCGTCTTGGAAACTCCAACGCGCAGAACTGATGACATTGCGCGTTCTCTTCTGTGGCGAATAGATCTAACCAAGGCTCTCCCCACTGCAGAAAGATGCCTTGCGCCACGTCCGAGTTCAGACGCCATTCGTGATCCATCGAGCACCGACGGCTGAGTTCGTCCGCCCTGGCGTTCAGAGAACCTGCCAGGTGTTGAACCGTCAGAGTCACGCCCTGACGTTCCAGCCATTGCCAGAGGCGCAGAGCCTCCTGGCAAAGGGTCCACGACCCCACACCGCCCTGTTTGTTGCAGTACCACATGGCGGTGGTGTTGTCGGTGAACACCTGCACTACACTCCCGTTGACAAAGGGGAGGAATGCCTTCAGTGCCAGACGAATCGCCCGTAGCTCCAACAGATTGATATGGAGCCGGGACTCCGCCGGAGACCAGATGCCTCTGATCTCTGCCTCTCCCAAGTGGCCACCCCAGCCCTGGAGGGACGCGTCCGTCACGACAACGTGCTCCGGTTGGGGAAGGGAGAGGGACTTGCCCCTGACCCAATCGCGGTCCGTAAGCCACCACTGCAGTTGTCTCGCAGTGCCCTCCGAGATCAAGACGTGGTCGGACAAGTTGCCCTGATGCTGGGCCCACTGAAACTTCAGGTCCCACTGCAGAGCCCGCATCCGCCACCTGGCGTGATGCACCAGAAGGATGCAGGAAGCCATCAGTCCCAGCAGCCGCAGCGTCAACCTGACCGAGACTCGGGATAGCGGCTGAAAGATGGGAATCAAAGCCTGAATATCCCGAACCCGCCGTTCCGGAGGATAAACCCGAAACTGCGCCGAGTCCAGAACCGCTCCGATGAAAAGGAGCTTTTGAGAGGGACACAGGTGTGATTTCAGCACGTTGATGGAGAACCCCAGGCCGTGCAAGAGGTCTGCCGTCATCTGAAGGTGGTGGACGACTGTCTGGGGCGAGCCCGCCTTCAACAACCAGTCGTCTAGGTAGGGGAAGACTGAAACCCCTAACCTGCGCAGATGGGCTGCGACCACCGCCATCACCTTTGTGAACACCCGTGGGGCGCTGGTAAGGCCGAAGGGGAGCACGATAAACTGAAAGTGCTCCTGGCCTACCGTGAACCGCAGGTAACGCCGGTGGGCCGGCAGGACGGGGATGTGAAAATAGGCGTCCTGCAAGTCCAACGCTACCATCCAGTCTTGCGGGTCTAGAGCAGCCAAGACCTGAGCTAACGTCAACATCTTGAACTTCTCCTTCCGGAGGAAGCCGTTGACGTTCCTTAGATCCAAGATAGGACGTAGGCCCCCCTTGTCCTTCTTGGGCACCAGAAAGTAGTGGGAATAACAACCACGCCCTACTTCTGGCCCAGGAACGCGCTCGATGGCCCCCTTGGCCAAGAGGGCCGTAACTTCCTCCTGCAGAAGTGTCAAGTGGTCCCCCGACACACGGTGGTTCTGCGGTGGCATGGCTGGAGGAGAGGTCTCGAAGGGGAGGGAGTAGCCCCTTCGGACAATTTGCAGCACCCACCTGTCCGAAGTGATCGTGCGCCAGTGAGCGTGGTGATGGCGAACCCTGCCACCCACTGGCGTCACATGGGGCCGAAAGCACGGACTAGGAGGATTTTGGGGTAGATGCTGCGGGGGAAGGTGTGGTCTGACCCCGCCGTTGTCCCCGACCGCCACCACGGCGGTTTCCACGGCCGCCACCGCGTTGGAAGGATTGTTGCGGCGCGTGGCTGGCAGCACGTGTGGGGGCGCCCCTTCCTTGGCCACGAAAGGGACGAAACGAACCCGGTTGCTGACGCTGGGTCGAGAGACCCAAGGACTTGGCCGTGACCCTGGAGTCCTTGAAGCGTTCCAGCGCGTGGTCCGCTTTGTCACCGAACAGGTGACAGCCATCAAACGGCATGTCCATCAGGGTATTTTGGACATCAGCCGAAAAATTGGCGGATCTCAGCCAGGCGTGACGGCGAATCGCCACCGTCGTAGACATAGCCCTGCCCAGCGAGTCGGTCGTATCAAGACCACACCGAATGGAATATTTCGCTGCATCCCGGCCCTCAGCTACAGCTTGACCGAGCTTTGCCCGCACCTCCATGGGGCATTCTGGCAGCAGCTCCGCGACCGTATCCCACACAGAGTGGGTGTAGCGGCCCAAGAGGCAGGCGGTGTTGCAAGACCGCAGGCCCAAACTAATGGACGAGAAGACCTTCTTTCCAAACTGGTCATACCTCTTGGATTCCCGGTCGGGCGGGGCCGACGGGAATGCGGACTGGGAGGTCGAGGCCTGGATCACCAGACTCTCAGGAGTGGGGTGGGTAGACAGGTACTTGGGGTCGTCCGGACAAGGACGGTGGCGCCTGGCCACGTTCCGATCAACAGGCGCACCTGAAGCGGGCCTGGACCACGTGCCCAACAGAACGTCAGACAAGGCTTCATTAAACGGCAGCAGAGGCTCCAAAGGGCATGACTGCGGCTTGAAGACCTCGGTGAGGATGTTAGGCCTCACGGCCGCGACGGGGAGCTCAAGGTTTAAGGCCTTGGCAGCCCTCATCAGCACCACAGAATAGGCAGCTCCCTCCACCGATGCCACGGTTGGAGGAGAGATCAAACCAGGGTTAGGGGAGTCGTCCAAACCACTGGCATCCCCCAAGTCACCCGTCCAGTCCGGGTCATACTGGCACTCGCGAGCCAGAGGGTCCTCGGACCCCTCCCAACCTTCACCGTACTCCTCATCCTCTCCGTATTCGGAGTCAATGATGAAGACCGGCTCCTCGGGGTTCATGGGCCCCATCGGCGCCGGGACCGGCGTCGTGCGACGCCCATCCGGCGCCGCGTCCGGCGTCGGAGAAGGTAAGGGGACGGCGCCGCCCGGAGCCGGCGCCGGAACCCCACCGCCGGCCGGAACCGGCAGTGGAGAACCGGCGCCGCGCGGGGACGGCGCCGGGGGTAACCCCGATGGCAACGGCGCCGGGGAGGCCGGAAGACCAGCCGGCGCCGATCCCGAAGGCCCCTGCGGCGCCGGGGTCGGAGCCGTCGGCGACGCCGGGCCCGGAGCACCCGACGGCGCCGAGGCAGGGACACCCGAACCGTCAGGGCCCCCAGACGGTAGCACTGGGCCCGAAGGCGCCGTAGGCCCCGTCGGAGAAGCGAGCGCCCTCATGGCCATGAGGAACGCCTCGATCTCCTCAGGCGTCGCGCCATGCCCAGGGACCGGAGGGTATGAGGCAGGCCGCGCCGGCGACTCTCGCGGAGCCGCGGGGTTGGGGTCACCCGAGCCCCCGGCCGCATCGCGCGAGCGTCGGGGGGAGTCGGGGGTACGATGACGACGCCCCGACTTCTTGTGCTTCCTACCTGACGAGCCTGACGAGTGGTGTCGACTTCCGGAGCGCCCAGCGCGGCTCCGCGACCGCTCCCTCGAACGCTCCCCCGACCTCCGGCCGGACCGGGACCGCTCCCGGTCCCGACGTGGGGCCGACACCCGGAGCTCCAGCAGCTTGCGGGACCGCTCCCGCCTAGCCTTGTTGGTAAGGGCCCGGCAGTCGAGGCACGATTCCACGTCGTGGTCGGGGCCCAGACACCGGAGGCAGAGGCGGTGATGGTCTGTGACCGACATCGTGCGCTCACAGTCATCGCAATTCTTAAATCCAGGCATCCTATCAGGCACAATAGAGAAAAAAGTCGAAAAACTTGGTCAAAGACCGGAGTACTGCTCTTCCAGATCTGCGTCCACTGGCGCGGAAAAAAGAAGAACTGACGTCAGCGCGCGGAGGCGGCGTCTATGTACTCCAGCGACGTCATCACGGCGCACGACGCCGACGACGGACGCGGAGCCGCAGGGGACGCCTGCAGACGACGCCTACCGACGCGCAGGGGTACTGCTACGCAAAAGTTTCCGGATCCAGACTGACGCCTGGGGATATTCTAAGGTAAGGAATCTAACACTAACGTGTTTCTTTCAGATAAGTGATCGCTTGGACGGAAGTAGTCATTTTTCAGTGTATGAATGAAAACGCATGTGAAATCGTGAGACGAGTTGAGAAAGAAGGAGAATTGCTGCAAGAGGGAACGAGTGACGTCAGCATAGAACCGCGCTGAGATTGGTTAGTTTGTCAGACGTCAGCGAAGAGTCGCGCTGAGATTGGTCGGTCAGCGTAGAGTCGCGCTGAAATAGGCCGATTAGCGGGAGCCGCATAGAGATTGGTTGGTTGGTTGTCATCGGACGTAAACAAGGAAGAGTAAGAGGAAAATTGTAGATTATCGAAAATGAAATGTTTTAAGAGTTTAAGAGCACTCTTTAGGAGAAATAGAAGAAACTTATATGCCGGAGAGGAAGCTCCACCAGAAGGCACACCAGCTTATTATATGGCAGTAAATGTAGGCTTACATTCGATACTGTGGATTTCCGAGTGGCACAGGCTAACTGAAGGGCATAAAGAACTGGCGTTTCCGAGATTCGGAACATTTAAACTAGATGTGTTGAACCAGCTGAAAGCGACAATGCTTTCAACAAGACCTCTACCGAGGCCAACACAGTTCGAAGCACTTAGTGTATGGTTTAGAACAGCACACGAAAAGAGCGTAAAAAGACGCCAAGAAAGAGTGAGAAGATCGGTAAAGGCAGTGCAGGATGCTAAATGGGACGATGAAGCTAAGAAATGGAGGGTTCAGAAGATAGAAGCAGAGAAACTGTACCCGATGCTAGAAGTTACGGGAGAAAGGAAACCTATAGAACAGGAAGATGAGGAAAGCGAGTCGGAGGAGGATCTGATAGAGAGGCTATTAACAGATAAACCACCTCCATACAGCGGTGAACTTGCGAGCCCCATATTACCGCAAGCGGACGGAACTAGGTGGGGGGAATATAAATCGATCCCAGTAACGGAGTGGGACGCTAACAAGACTGAGGAAATACCCCAAACTAGTTCTGAACAGAGAGTAGTGGGAAGATTTGTGGTCCAAAAGGTTCCTGAGACGCAATGCGCAAGGTCGTACCAAATGCCAGACGCTTTACAAGTTCCTGTTACCATAGGCCCTATTGTGTCAATCTACAACCCAGAAGGGGTCCAGCAGGAGGAACAGGCACGATGGGACAGTGAAAGAGCAGAAGTGGAGAGTAGGAATGCCACGATGAATCCCCAAAGGCAAATACTAGCACCAATGAGTCGGAGTACCCCATTAGATTCTGCAACGGGTCCCAGGATAGAACAGGGAGGTCAAAGAGGGCCAATGGATTTGAGGGGTCCTAAACCGAAGTCTTTTAAGGAGTTAAGAGAATATTTAAAAGAATGGGAAACTGTCGAAGAGGCTCGGAGTAGGAGTTTAGAAACGGGACCTGAGTGGAGAGAAGGGGGCAACAGGATTCTCTCTCATTGTGGAGCTGGCGAAAGCAGCCCCGAGTGGGAGAGAGGAAGTCAAGAAAGCAGAGGAGATACTTGTCCTACCATTAGCGGCAATAGACAAAGGTACGATGACAGGAGCGCAGGGTGTGGCGAAGTGCCTCGCGTCACCTTCAGTGAAGGGGAACGTAGGACACAGGAGTACCGGAATACCTTTAGGTGCACACACCATGCCCCAGGTGAGGATGTGACACACTGGAATCACGGAAACATGGAGAGTCGCGAAGCGTCTCGACATGCATCCGGCGATAGTGGACGGAGTCAGGAGAACATAGGGAGTCGCGAAACGTCTCGCCATTCATCCGGTGATCACGAAAGAGATCACGGGAACATGGAGGGCCGTGAAGGACCTTATCGTTTATTAAGCGACACCAGACAACAAGCGTGTTACAGTGGGTTAGAACAGAACGGTGGATCCTATCTCGTATCTGGAGAAACCGAGCCGAAAAGACGGAATGTAGGGTTGGGGGACGGAGCATTATTCCACCATACCCCACGCGATGACGGAAAGGCTTGGGATCTAGAGAGGTGGGAACAGAGAAATGGAAGCAAGACTCCTCATAACTCACCTGTGCTCAGGCGTAGGGCGCATAGTGGAGGTGAGAGGGATATGAGAGAACAACACAGAACAGAAATGCTGAAAGCTGAAATAAAAGCAAACCGGCTTGACGTAATGAGTTTGAAGTCAGACTTGGATGAAATGATTGATGGCACAGTGGCACTAGAGAGATTAGACTTGTATACACCAGACGAAATATTGTTCTTATCCAAGGATATTACTCGGAGGGCGAGGTCAGCTCATGAGAACCTATCTAATTTGGCAAACAGGTACATGGTAGACCTGTCGCGAACTAAGGCTTTACAGAGTAACCATAGGCTAACTTGCACAGATCGGGATCTGGATGAGCGTAGAACGATCGCGCTGAAGGTACACATAAGGGAATTGATCCTAAGTATCAGAATATGGAAAGATCTGGATAGATGGGAGGAAAGATGGTCCAAGAAGGGCTCTGTTAGACGGAGTACACTTGGGAAGTCCCAGGACGCAGATTTGATGCGAATGGAAGCTTTCCCTTTGCGAGAAATTGCGAATGGAAGCTACGTTCACGTGCCCTGGAGTAGGGGGGATTTGGCGGCATTTACCAATTCCTTCCCGAAGCTTAGGGATAATCCCGTCGAGTGGTACAAACAGGTAGAAAGATTTGTGAAGATCTCGAAGGTACTGTGGATCGATTTGAACACACTGTTCGATATCGTAGTACCCGGAGATTTGTGGACGGCGTGCAAGCTTAGTGTCGAATGGCCTAATTGTGAGCCTCCGAGAGATACCCGGACGAATGGTCCATCAGTTAGAGTCATGGAAAAATATGAGAGAGTAATAACATGGCTAAAAGAGAAAGTGCCGGTACAAGACATAGACTGGGTTAAGATAGATCGAACTACTCAGGAACCGAAAGAGACAGTTCATGAGTTCTATGAGAGATTACTGAAAGCATTCAAGCAGTACAGCGGGTTAGATGTAATGGATCCTAAGGACATTGGACAGTTTGTTTCAAAGTTTGTCCTCGGATTGAGACCAGAAATATGCCTAATGATCCAACAGCATCTGATCTGTTGGCAGAACAAACCTTTAGATGAAATTCTGAGGTATGCAAGGTACTGTAGTGACGAGATAGACTCTAAGGCAAAGAAGCTTAAAGAAAAGTTAATGCTAGTGCAAATGCAAGCTGCTGGAAAGGATAAACCACGGCAGCAGGGAACAGGAATGCAGGCAAAGAAACAGAATAATCAGAGCAGAGATGAGGAAGAAAGACCGAGACCGAGAATGGATATCGCGACACTGAAAAAGACGACGAGATGCCATCAGTGTAACGAGGTGGGACACTGGCGACGCGAGTGTCCTTACAATGTTGAGTCAGGGGAATTAGAGCTGGAGGAGGAAGAGGTTCAGAACAACATGGTTAAGGGAGCCACAGTCCCGAAGGGCAAGTTTGTCAAAGGGGGGACTCAGACTCCTCGAGCCCCGTTTCCTCAACCACCTCGCATCTCAAACGGAGGGAAAACCTACAGACAGATGCCATTGTTTGTAGGAGGAGAGGAATGCTACTACGTTGATCCACTTACAGGGCAGCGGGCGAATAGGGAGGAAGATTGTACTCTAGGAGCCGCCTTGGAAATAGATCAGAGAGGACCATACGTAGAGGCTGAAGTAGCGGGATGTCCTACAACCTTTTTGGTGGATACGGGGGCCACTCGATCCACGTTGAGATCCGCGGTAGTCCCAGGTCTGCCAATATCAGGAGAAACGGTTCAGGTGGTAGGAGTCGCGAACAAAAGGATGACGAATCCCCTGACCGAACCAGTGTCAGTAAGGATAGGGAATTACAGTGACGAACATCAGTTTGTGATCTGCGATTCTAGTCCTGTGTGCTTACTAGGGAGAGATTTGCTGTGTAAACTGAATTGCACGATACATCGCACACCAGAAGGAGTAGAAGTGCAGACCAATGACGAGGATGCTGATTTTAAAGTCGTGAACTCACAAGAGTGTGTGGAACTATATCCTACCTTAACAGTGGAGGAGCTTCCACAGGACTTGAGGGAGAAAGTCTCAACTGAGGTATGGGATTTTACTGGGGAAGAAATAGGATTGATCAAAGGAGTAGAACCGGTAAAGATCTTGGTAAGACCCCACGCTGAGTACCCAAGAACACCACAGTATAAGCTAACGCCAGAAACGATTGCAGGAATAAAGCCTGTGATCGAATCCATGATCAAACAAGGAATACTGAAGGAGATCGTGGGTAGTCCATGTAACTCCCCGATTATGGGTTTGCAGAAGCCTAGTGGAAAATACAGAATAGTGCAGGATCTTCGGAAGATTAATAACATTGTTGTCTCATGTTGTCCAGTGGTACCGAATCCATCAGTGATATTATTTCAGATACCGTTCCAAGCTGAATGGTTTACAGTGATAGATTTGTGCCAGGCTTTCTTTTCGATACCTTTGGATGAAGAGAGCCAGTATCTTTTCGCTTTTAAGCTGGAAGATCGCGTCTTAACATGGTGTCGTATCCCTCAGGGGTATACAGAAAGCCCATCGATCTTTAACCAGTTATTAAAACGAAACCTTGAAAGTCTAGTACTGCCCAAGAATTCGGTTCTAGTCCAGTACATAGACGACCTCCTAGTTGCGTCAGAAACTGAGGAAGCTTGCAGGGAAGACATTATAACCTTGCTAAATCACTTGGCCGAGAACGGACACAAGGTGTCTCCAAGTAAGTTGCAATATTGTAAAACTGAAGTGCAATACTTGGGCCATAGGATTGAAAAAGGAAAGCGGAAGGTGTCTCCAGACAGAATAGAGGCGATTATGAAAATGAACGCGCCTACAACACAAAGAGAAGTCAGGATGTTTCTGGGCATGGTCGGTTATTGTCGACAGTGGATAGTAAACTTTTCACTGAAGGCTAAACCGTTATTACAACTGACGCACAAAGGAGTAAGTGATCCGGTACCATGGGACAAAGATTGTTTGATGGCATTTTTGCAGCTGAGGGAGGACTTATGTCGCGCCCCGGCTTTGGGAATGCCAGATTACACTAAACCTTTTTTGCTTTACTGCTGCGAGAGAGAGGGATGCGCTTTAGCGGTTTTAGCTCAGATCCACGGAGATGCGCGCAGGCCAGTGGCGTATTTTTCGGCTACATTAGATCCAGTAGCCGCAGCGTTGCCCGGATGTCTCAAATCCGTAGCTGCAACGGGTGTCAGCATCGAGAGATCCGAGAGCGTGGTGATGGGACACCAGTTAGTGGTGTATGTGCCGCATTCTGTGGAACTGTTAATGACCAGGACGAAGACTCAGCATCTGACGAATAGCAGGCTCACACGCTACGAGCAAGTCATACTGGCTGCCGAGAATGTGACCCTAAAAAGATGCTCTGTCTTGAATCCTGCAACCTTGATGCCACTTCCGAATGAAGTGGATGATGAAAATTGTACAGATCATGACTGCCTCGATGTGACTGAACTATGTACCAAACCGAGACCTGATATCGTAGATGAGCCATTGACAGACCCAGACGAAATTTTCTTCGTTGATGGTTCATGCGTAAGAAACGATGTCGGTCAGCTGAGAGCAGCTTATGCAGTATGCACGATTACCAGAGTTATAGAAGCCGCTTGCCTGGAAGGAGTACACTCCGCACAGGTAGCTGAAATTGTTGCTTTGACTCGTGCTTGCTTAGCAGGCGACAAACTTCGAGTCACCATATACACCGATAGCCAGTATGGTTTCGGGGTAGTTCACGATTACGGGCAGTTATGGTCTCAAAGAGGTTACATGACCTCCTCGGGTTCTCCCATTAGGAACGGAGAATTCGTGAGACTTCTGTTAGAGGCTTTGCAAAAACCTATGGCCATAGCAGTGGTCAAATGTGTGGCACATACAAAGAATCTTGATTTTGTGTCACAAGGAAACCGCTATGCGGATGAAGTAGCGCGCTATTGCGCGGAGCAGGGATATTCTCACACTGATGTCAAGGTGGGGGGAGTCCAGGAAAGAACTGAATTGACCATGTTGCTAGATACTGTAGATACGTGGGATGAATTGAGAGCTGTACAGGAAAATGCACCAGATGATGAGAAAAGGAGCTGGGAAACAGCAGGGTGTGTAAAAAGCGAGATGAATTTTTGGGTTTCTGCCGACGGAAGGGCAGTTTTACCAAATGAACTTGTTAGTCCAATGGCAAGGAAATTGCATGGATCAGCACACATAGGTAGAGATGCTATGGTGAGAGTATTCAGACAAACGTGGTTCAATCCTAAGTTTAGAGTAGCGGCAGAAGCAGTATGTCAGCGATGTGCGATCTGTCAACAACTAAACGTGGGTAAGAGAACACCAGTTGCATTGAGTCACATTGGGAGGTCTGGGGGGCCTTTCAATAGGATGCAGCTTGATTTTATAGAAATGCCTCCATGCAACAGACTTAGATACGTTTTAGTGATTGTCTGCATATTTTCTAGATGGGTTGAGGCTTACCCTACACGTAGGTGCGATACACTTACAGTAGCAAAATTGTTGCTTAGGGAGTTGATACCGAGGTTTGGGGTGCCATCCTCTTTGGAATCGGACAGAGGAACTCATTTTAATAGCGAAGTGGTGAAGATGCTATGTTCAGCTTTGAATATTGATCAGAAGTTACACTGCAGCTATCGACCAGAAGCTTCAGGGATTGTAGAACAAATTAACAGTACCATCAAGTCCAGACTGGCTAAAGTTTGTTCATCGACATCCCTGAGTTGGCCAGACGCACTTCCAGTGGTTCTTATGAGCATACGTAGCACACCTGATAGAAGAACAGGTCTCTCTCCACACGAAGTACTAATGGGGAGAGCTATGAGATTGCCATCGGTTCCGACTGCAGCGCTAGTGAACATCACAGACGATTTGATCTTGGACTACTGCAAGGGACTATCTGATGCCGTTAATTCTGTGTCCCTCCAGGTCCAGGCTGCAGAGGTTCCATCAGCACAAGACTTGTGCCATGACCTGAGTCCGGGAGACTGGGTCCTGGTGAAGAAGCATGTCAGGAAGAACTGCTTAGACGTGCGTTGGCGAGGACCGTTTCAAGTCATACTTGTAACGAACAGTGCGGTGAAGTGTGGAGGTCTGCCAAACTGGATACATGCCTCACACACCCGAAGAGTGCCAACACCTCCAGAAGAAACAGCTCCTCTCTCGGATGAAAATCCGACGGGAAGCGGAGAAGCCATAGAGGGGGAAAGCCAAGCTGTGGAGGTGATCGAAGAAACTGAAACTGTGTTGGAACAGGACGACGAAGGTCAGGACACTAGTGGGACCGAAGTCGCCTCAGGAGAAGAAAGTAATTGGGAGTCCGACACAGATATCGAGCAGACTGAGAGTGACCAAGAGACGGGTCCTAGAACAAGGAGCGGAAAGACAAGGAGTAATGAAGCCAGTTGGCCGGAGAGAGAGAAAAGGCCAAGTTCGGAAGAAAAGAAAGAAAGAACACTTGTCCCGATCACTGAAGAATCGGATCAGGAGGAAGAAACAACAGACTCAGGAACTGAGAGTCCACGAAGATCGAGAAGGGTACGCGTGCCATGCAGAAGGTACGCCACCCCAGAGTGGACTTATCTAGCAGATGTCTTGGGGACAGAAATCTGGGAGAGTGAAGAGCGTGAAAGTAATCGATCTCGATCCATTTGTGGCAGTGGAGATATGGATGTTGACGCCTGGACTCGAGACTGAGGGGTTACTGACTTTCACACTTCCCATACCCCCATACTTGAGTCGGATTACAGATTTAGTGTTGAACAGATTACAATTTCCAACATTTGGTCATCAAATATCAGAGGAAGAAGATAAAGTCATTCGGTTTGAATTGTTGGAACTTGTTGCAAGAGCTGCAGGTACGAAAATAATTGTTGATACTTAAAGACTTTGTATATAAGTTGTAAAGAGGAAGATAACCTAGCGCCGAGTGGAAAGAAGAATAAAATTAGGGATTACATTTAGAGGATGGAGAAGGGCTAGGGTTGTCTACTGCTAAAAAGAGAAATGACATTTTTGTGAAAGAAGAGACTTTGTTGATAAAAAGCACTTTAAAGACTAAGAAAGCAAACAAGCAACCAAAGACTGGAAAGGAGAACTTTCGCTAGAGAACGAGGTACGCTGTTTGATGACATGGAGAACGGCTACCCAAACAGAAAAGCTAGATGTATAGTAGGTACACTTATAGCAGTAGTGATATCTCTCATAATTACAGTAGTGACAATATCTTACATAATAGGACATGAGAACGATAAAGAAATAGCAAATGTAAAAACTGTAACGACTTTGAAACCTGCTCTTGTGGGGAAGAACGAAGAGAGCAATGTTATACGTGAAAAGGCGTTACTTACAGATGAAGCTCGTAGATTGCACGTAGACGAGTCACAGGGAAATTTTAGGTCCAATGCATACGCTAAACTGTTATATGAATATATCGATGCCATGGAAGCCAAGGATTGCTACGTTTGTATGCAATTGCCGGCTTCTGTAGATGAAGGCATTAGATATCATCATCTCCCATTGACTTATGGGATAACATGTAGTTTACTGCTTAGCATATTTTATGGTAGAGAAGGATTTGAGTACTACTTTTCAAATTATGATTCGGTACTGCCTGAAGTTCCGAATTATAAGCAAATGAATAAGTGGGACTATTACAAAAAGGAGGATAGACTGGCTAAATTCTTTCTTCCTTGGGATACATTAGATACATCATATGCACGTAGAAATAATCTGACTTGCAAAGTGTCAGAGGTAGAGAAAAGGTTTATTGCACAAGTAGATGACCGATACAGAAGG
This sequence comes from Lissotriton vulgaris, assembly GCF_964263255.1. Lineage (NCBI taxonomy): Eukaryota > Metazoa > Chordata > Amphibia > Caudata > Salamandridae > Lissotriton > Lissotriton vulgaris. The sequence continues at coordinate 165,666,877 of NC_141699.1, read as the reverse complement.
CAGAAGATTCTAAAAATGTCAGGACAATGGAAAACAGATTGGACAGAAGAAGAGAAGGCACATAAGAAGAAAGGTAGCAATGGTCCGATAGCATTGGATAGAACGCAGAGAGGAAAGTTATGTTTAACTCGAAGCAAGACATATTATGAGAGTGAATTTGTAGGTGAAGTTAGTTGCGAGCACTCTTTTAAACTGGAGTACTACACGAAAGATTTTATGAAAGGGATGCAAGCTATTCCGAATGTGTATTTTGTATGTGGGAGAAATGCCTATGTAAAACTACCAGACAATTGGTATGGTTCGTGTTACTTGGCAATTGTCTTCCCCAAAATATATCATGCAAAGGATTTAGCGATCCTAGAAGGAAAGGCTTCGACGAGAACGAAAAGGGAAGTAGGAGATGCAGAGGTAGTAGGAGATGTATTTGGAGCGATGTTTCCATTGTTAGGCTTGATCCTCAACGATGTTAAGATTAGGAGGTTAGCGACAGTAGTGGATAGATTATCTGCAAGCACTGCAAGGTCATTAATGCTAGTAGAAGGTGAGATGCAGTCGATCAGAGCAATGGTTCTTCAGAACCGACTTGCTTTAGATGTACTGCTAGCAAAAGAAGGCGGAGTTTGTAAGGCTTTGAAGGTTCAGGAATGTTGTACTTATATTCCTGATAATTCAAAACCACTTGAGAAAGTCATACGGAACATTACACAGATCCATCAAGAAATCGAAGATTTATCAAAAATAAATGTTTGGGAAAAAGTTGGAAATGGAGTAGGAAAGGTTGGGAGTTGGTTTGCTAATCTTGGCAAAAGTATAATATGGTACATATTAAAACCTGTATTAATAGTATTAATTTGCATAACTACATTACTAGGAATAGTAAAGTTATATAAATGGTATAGGTCGAACCAGTTACAAAGATCGATGAGAGATCAAGAAAGGAGATTAGCTATGTTACAAGATCAACAGTATAAAAGTCTGAGAGCACTCGAATCGATAAAAAGAGGAAATGAGGTAACTAGTTCTGTATAAAGGGTTGTATTCAAATTGCTTTTAGTGATGACTCCAAAAAGTCATCAAAGGGGGGAACTGAGAGAGCGCAATTTGAATATAAAATATATAGTAGCCATATTTAGACGTATGTGTTACAAATGTAGGAATGAAACGCATATCGTAATGTAAAGTTGACGATAATAGCATAAAGGTCAACTAACGTGATAACGTGGTATAGGAAATGTAAATGTATTCACATGTTAAACATGCATTAGATTTAGAAGGCCCGTATATATGATGGGTAGACATAGAAATGTGTAGAAATGCTTATGAAATGTAGAACGTGCAAAGTAGAATACATGTACGTGTATAACTTTAAAATGGAGTAACATGAGAGAAAACATAGGGAAATGTAACGTGGAGAAATGTGCAGAGGATTTATATAACGATGTAATCAGTAAGAATGAATGTTATACTCTGTGTAGTTTATATTCTAGGTAAAATGTATTCAAGCATAACTAAGACTTTGCTAAAAAGTACGAATATATAAATGTATGTTAAAGGTTACACTGTGTAGAGGGGTTTTTGTAGGAATGCTAGAAGAGTTTAGGTCATTTGTGATTATAACCCGACTGACCAAGAGTTCGCAGGAACTTAGTCAAATGTATGTAATTTAATGGGCTTGTAAAAGTCGTAAATAGCTTGATGTGGACGTGAGAGCCAAGAAGTCTAGCACTTGTTAGATTTAAGGTGACAATGCCGGACGGAGCTTATTGCTCGTACGTGAGGAGAAGACACTTAGAACTGAAACTGTGTTTTGACAAGACCATTCACAGGACCTAGAAGGGTCAAGTTAAGCGACATGGAGTTAAAGTCTTGTCTAAGGTCATTTGACTTTTTGCGCTAAAAGTGTCAATGAAGGTAGCCAGCGAGATGATGAAGATGACATCTAAGGAGAAGGGTCAACTTAACGAACGACGCAAGGAGTGGACCAATGGAAGAAGCAAGAAGTTGACATCATCGGGGAAAGTCCGCGGTGGGCGTCAAGGGGCGTTTCACCCACACGATGATTGTGTATTTTAGGGACAGCACCCCGGGGATAAGATAGCAATTGGAGATTAGGAACAGAAAGGGAAATTGCTCAAGAGAGGAGGCAAGGGTAGATGCCTTGAGCAGATGCGCTGAGAGATCAGAGCGCAAGGGAGCAGTAGGCCGAGGACCCTTAAAGAGCGGATGGGTAGGCAGAGAGGGTACTGCTTCTAAAATTTAAGAATTCCTTTAGAGGCTAAGAGAGTTTGAACTTCTTTGGGAGTCAAACTGCTGACACCTTTTTAGGGAAGAAACTTTCGAAGTAGGGATGTCACATAGCATAGAGTAGGGACAGTTTTAACTTGATTATTTTATCTTACTGCAGATGACGCAGAAGGAACCACTTCACGCTGAAGCTTTTGATTGCGGATCTAGAGATTGATTTTGTATTTTGTATACTTTGAGATTTATTCTGTAAGGATTGTATTACATTCAAATTAACTTTATATAAAACTCTTAAACTTTATCAGTTGTAAGTGGTTCTTCAGAGTGGCGTCAGTTAATGGGGTTTGTCTAATCTATGCGGGGGTGGTCCTTTCCTCAATGACAGATACGAGCGGTCCAAAACAGATGAATGAGAAAATTTATTAAATTGATCATAATCATAATTTGATATCAAAATCTCATTCCCCGCAGACGTGAGTCCCTTGCTCACTTTGCCACTGGAGTCAAGCAAGCCCGGCTGAAGGCGGCTGTAATGCCAGAAACCGGTCCTGGGAAGCTTGATTACGGTCCAGGGAAGACATGGCTTGGCAGTTCGATCTGGACTGTTCCCATGAGGCACAGGGTCAGACTGATTTGCATATGGCCATGTCTGAACTGGGGTGGCAGAGTGAGCTAAAGAACGGTGATGGATTAAACCCAGATCAGTTGACTGGGGGTGAGTGTTTGTATTGTCAACGCTTCGTCCATCACTACCTTTGGTTTTTCTTTGTTCGCCCTAAGTTGGCAGGGTATGTTCAGACGTGAGTCCCTTGCTCACTTTGCCACTGGAGTCAAGCAAGCCCGGCTGAAGGCGGCTGTAAAGCCAGAAACTGGTCCTGGGAAGCTTGATTCCGGTCCAGGGAAGACATAGCTTGGCAGTTCGGGCTGGACTGTTTCCATGAGGCACAGGGTCAGACTGATTTGCATTTGGCCATGTCTGAACTGGGGTGGCGGAGTGAGCTAAAGAACGGTGATGGATTAAACCCAGATCAGTTGACTGGGGGTGAGTGTTTGTATTGTCAACGCTTCGTCCATCACTACCTTTGGTTTTTCTTTGTTCGCCCTAAGTTGGCAGGGTATGCTCAGACGTGAGTCCTTTGCTCACTTTGCCACTGGAGTCAAGCAAGCCCGGCTGAAGGCGGCTGTAAAGCCAGAAACCGGTCCTGGGAAGCTTGATTCCGGTCCAGGGAAGACATGGCTTGGCAGTTCGGACTGGACTGTTCCCATGAGGCACAGGGTCAGACTGATTTGCATATGGCCATGTATGAACTGGGGTGGCGGAGTGAGCTAAAGAACGGTAATGGATTAAACCCAGATCAGTTGACTGGGGGTGAGTGTTTGTATTGTTAACGCTCCGTCCATCACCACCTTTGGTTTTTCTTTGCAGCAGAGAGCCCACCACCAAATGCTCTAGGAAAGCTGCGCGAGCTGAGGAAAGTGTGTGACCCCGTTTTTGATGGTAACACATGCCTGTCATATTGTCCGTACAGACAAGACCAATCTTACCTATCAGGTAAGGTAAGAAACCTTTAAACGCTAAAGAATGGCTAGAAGTTCCAGGTAGTTGATGAGGAGGCTGTGGTGTTTAAGTTCCCACTGTCCTTGGACGGTCAGAACTTGTAAGTGTGTCTCCCAACCTGTAAGGGAGTCGTCTGTTGTAACCATTCTCTGCAGCATTGGGTCGAGGAACGCCCCCCTGCAATAGTTTATGGTGTTCCACCACTGCCGAGAGAGAGACAAGTGTGGCGGCCCAAAAACACTTGATTGTCCCAATGACCCTTGGTCTGAGATCACTTGTGCGCTATGCATTCCTGTAATAGACCATGCATGTGTAGTCTGCCATGGGGCACTAAGGCAATGCAGGAGGACACCACACATAGTAGGTGCATGACTGTTCTGACTGTGAGTTTTTAATGCGCTTGGAAAAGAGGAAGCAGTGCCTGAAAGGGCTGGATCCTAATAGGGTTTGGATAGGCTATGCCCACCTCCAGGTTGAGGATAGCTTGTAGGTAGGGTTAGGCCTGGAGGGGTTAGAGGTGGGATTTTGTGACTTTGATGGTAAATCCTAACCGATGGAGAAGGTCTACTGTGACCCCTGAGTGTTCCCGGCATTGCTGGCAGGTGGCGTCTTAATCAACTAGTCGTCCAGATAAGGGAAGACGTGGATGCCTTGTCCTATGCAGGTTTGCAGCCGCCTCCACGAGGCACTTGATAAACACCCGAGGTGTAGTAGCAACTCCGAAGGGGAGAACTTTGAACTGGTAATGTTTTCTGCTGACCACACTCCTAATGTATTGGTATGTGGAAATATGCTTCCTTCAGGTCGAGCAAAGTAATGAAGTCGCTTTGTTCGGGCAGCGGAATGACGTCTTGAAGGGTGACATATGGAAGCGCTCTGAAAGGATGTATTCATTTAGGGGCCTGATTTCCAGAATGAGTCTGAGAGACCTGTTCATCTTGGGTATTAGAAAGTAAAGCAAGTACACTCCTGTGCCTCTCTGATGGTGGAGAACGAGTTCTATAGCTCCTTTAAGGAGGAGCGCTTTGACCTCTCTGAGTAGCATTTGGTGTTATGATGAGTCTGTGTCTGCGAGATGAAAAGGTGAAAGGTGTGGAAGTGAATTTCAGACAGTAACCATGTTGGATAATTTCCAACACCCACTAGTCTGAGGTGAGGGTTTCCCATGTAGGAAGAAACCTCGCAGATGCCCCGCAGTAGGGGTGAGGAAGAGGCAAGTCAGGGTTTGATGGTGATTGTAACTTCTTTTGGGGAGCCACCTTTATCTCTGCCTCTAGAGTTGTTGCCTCTGTAGGACACATTAAAATAACCCCATGGAAAGGATTGCAAGCCTTGGGTACGCTGGTAGGACGTGGAGTCTTCGAGGGAGGTGGTCTTCGAGCCTCCAAGGTAAGGTGTGTGGCGATAAGAGCCACGGAAAGCAGGGGTCTAAAGTGCGTCAATTGCTTTAGCTGTCTCAGTATCTTTTTTGTTCTTTTCTAATATTTGGTCTACTTTTGGACCAAAGAGATACTGGCCATCAAAAGAAATGTTGAACAGGTTTCACTCAACTTCTGGCTTAAAGCCAGAGATATGTATCCAGGTGTGTCTGCGCAGAAGGACACTGGAGTTTACTCCTTAGGCAACAGTGTCTCCTGCATCTAGGGCACGGCAAATAGCGGTGTAAGATGTCTGCTTGCCCTCAAAGACTATTTCCTGTCTCCTTTTTCTGTGCTCCTCTGGGAGGTATCGGGGAGCTCCTGCATCTCATCCCAGTTGGCACGGCCATATCTTGCAAAAAGGCTTATAGAATTAGCTATATGCCACTGGTTAGCCGATTGCGCAGCCACCCTTTTTCTACTGTATGTATGCGTCTACTTTCATTCTCTGGTGGCAGGGCATCCTTGCTGACCTGGGAGATGGATCCCTTACGAGTAGTCCTGACCACCAGAGTGTCGGGCGGGAGCTGACCAAGAATGTAGATGGGGTCAGTAGGAGAGACTTTATACTTTTTATCCACCATAAGTGTTATGTCTCTGGCCCAGACAGGGTCTTTGAAGATGTCGGGAGTGTGGCGTAGCACACCGTTCAGCATGGGGAGGTATTGAGTAGAGCGGTGAGTGAGGGAGACATTTTTTAAAAAGGAGTCCTCCTCCGGGGGCTCTGTATGAAGATCTACCTAATGAAATAAGGCAGCCTTAACAATGAGTTCTTGATAGGAAGTGAAAATGCCTGGAGTGAAGGGACAGGCGGGGTCTGGGTCTCGGTGGGTCTGTATCATAGGAGTCCCATAGGCCATCCTGAGGAGGGGCATCACATTTGTCGTCCCCTCTCCTAAGCCCACCCATGTCAGAGTGTTGAGACCCATGGGATGGTGTCAACCCGAACACACATCAACAATGGAGGTGAATACCACGCACACTGTCACCAAGAGGAGGAGTCACAGTACCTCCTGACTTGAAAGAAGAAAAACAACTTGCACACATCATGGCCCAACACTAGATGGAGGAATATGCACAGCATGTGTATTTACAGCCACACATGCCTTGAACCAGGCAGGCTATTTCAATGGAGCAGTGAATAGCACTTCACATGATTTGTGTTTGGTGGTTTGTGGTGCCATAACTAAAGTATTTACAACAATTAGACCATTGAAATATTGAGAGTTCTACTAAAGAAGCTTTCTCTTTTGGCGTAGAACTATTGCACATTGGATTGAGTTGCCTGTTCTTTTTTTGTTTAGTGAATAAGTTACTTCTTGCTGTCACTCACAATACAATACCTATAAATATGGTTGATGGGTTGCTTCAACTTCTCTCTCCTGTTATCCCTACAAACTGTGCTTTGATTTTCATTGATGGTTGCATATGAGCACTGCTTTACTTTGTGTGGTTGACGTCAGTAAAGAGCACTCCATGTTTACTTCTTTTTTGACAACATGATCTAGAAGTCATTTACCATTGCAAAGCCAAGTAAGCATTTATAAATGCCCCATGCAACTGCCTGACTATTACATAGGCAATACCACATAGTTATGATTGATGGTATGTCAACATTTAGCATGAGTAGTGATGCTGTAACGAAAGTTACAACATGTAACAGTGTTGTGAAATCTCTCCAGCTCAGTGCTCTCATTCAAGAGGGTCCACAGTCCCCCTTTTGACAATTTTCTGATTGTGCTGGATACCATCCTGGGAAAGCAAAAGAATTGACTTCAGCTAGAGATTGTGATAATGAACAAGAGATGTGTTGCTACTAACTGTGCCCCCATCATGTTCCCCAAATAGGGGATTACCACCCCATGCATGCCCCAGTCTCAGCAGAACCTCCACCTATAAGAATATTGCTCGGCCGGTGGCAGGAACAGGAGGGGCAAGGCGGCAATGCTGTGCGGTACAACTGTCCCATTCCATTCGTACCTATTCCACCACATGACCTGCCTGCTGTGTGCTCTCTACCTCCAATCTTCAAAGAAGGGTTCTTGGCATGCCTGCACACCTCCCGAGCTCCTGTACCCTACACCACTAGCTCTGGCGCTCAATGAGCATACCATGCTACGCGGACCACACCTGGGGTTGTGGAGCAACACTAGGTTTTCTCTTACATTCTGCATGGTATCCTGCAAAAGCTGGAGATGTCTAATATGAGCTGTCAACTACAGGAGCACAGACTGTCTTTAAGATTCAACAGAAAGGAGTGGTTCAAAGATGTAAAATGTGGGCCAAATGTGTGTGCTTGCATCCAGGTTGTGAGGTCCTACAAATAGGCTTAGCATTCATCACACAAGGGTGCCACTAAAAACGGCTTGCTTCTTTGCTTGCTAATGCCGTTCTGAATTGAAACATACAGGAATGAGAAATGTCATCTTGCTAAGCTTTTATCAAAATGGAAACATTTGAACAGCTTCTCCTCACCTCCTTTTTGCGACTGGATTTCCTTTTTGGCTTGCTCCAAGATACTCTTGATTGCATCATCTGAGCCCGTTTCAGGAGTGCGAATTCTTGGAGTTATACTGCCTGAAAAAAGGAACAGAACGAAATTTCAACCTGCACGCCAAATTTCACTTCCGGCAGCCGATGGCGAGTTATTATTAGGAAGCTTGGTTTTGAGAGTGGCCTTCCACATTAGTAACTCGCCCTCAAATGTACACACCAATTAAACTGGCTGTCAGATATGGCCTAACTCACAAGCCACGCTGCAAACATTTTTATATACTATCTGACGAGATTTACGATTACATTTTCAAATACAAAAAAAAATGAAGGTCCAGAGATATATGTAGCTGCACGCACTGGGTGCAGATTTTGATCAAATCCAAACTTTCACCCAGTTCAGAAATGTAAACCCATCCTCTTATTTGTAAATTGCCATTGAGATCCTTCAATGACTATGCAATCTAATCTCCGGCACAGGACAGTGGTACAAAGCAAGAGTACACATTTGTGACTGTACGTAGAACTGCAAGTTGTTGAGAGTGTTCTGTAACACGGTGCACAGAAAAATTCTACATCAAACCACTTCCACATCACAGGCGCCTGGTGAGACACAGGGAGGAGGCCATGTCTATAGGGTACCATTTCCCTATAGAAAGAACAGGGCACTGCTCATATATTGGTTCAACCATTTCCTGATTGCAAGGTCCTGCCAAGAAAGGGAGCGCAAACCAGGTCCATGTCAGACTATTTCCCATCACAGGGTCCTGCCAAGGAAGGGACAGCAGGTCAGGTTCATGTCAGACCCTTTCACCATTGCAGAGACCTGGTTTGATGCATGCCAGACTATTTACTCATCGATGGTAAATCGCCGGATAGAGGGGCAGGCAATATTTGTGTTGGACCCCTTGACCACTGCAAGGGCTTGACTGAAGTAAGGCCCCTACTGTGCCATTTCTTCATGGCACAGAGATGTCCAGGCAGAGTAAGCAGATCAGCAGTTGTCCATTATCGCCCGGGAACAAGGAGCATGTTAGGTGGAGCCCAGAATTCAAAACCTGCAGGGGAGTAGCTTCCAGTATTTGGAGTGCCAGTGTACTAAGAACTTAAATGACGGAGGACTGATGAACAACAGATGCCTGCAATCCTTGAATTAGTCCCAGGGCAGAATGGAGCTAACTCTTGCATCTGGAGACACATGCCCATAAGTACATATCTAAACACTGCAATGCACCATGGTCATCCTTTTCAGCACCAGCAATTTGCATCCACGCTGTCCAAGCCATCTGTCCTGGGGGGCACTGGACTCCTTCTAGATTGCGTCGTACTTTTGTACCTCTACGCATGTATATGTACAGGTTAGCCGGTATGAGACCGATCGAGCTAAGCCATGACACACAGCCTGTCTCAGACCATCAGCAACATGCTAAGATTAACTTGGAATAAAACCACGATGAAGATAAGAGCAGACTGTGTCAACTAAGCAAGCACACTGTCGGCACTGTCCATGCTAAGTCTGAACAACACGTCTACGCACCCAGCATCATATCTAGACAGCCCAGAGATGATCATATCAGTTACACAGACTACAACAGACAATGAAAAACAACACAAAGATGCAATACGCAGGCACCAAGACAGAAACACACTAAAACAACAGCATAAACGATGACAGCACAGACGTGCAGTGGAGAAGTGTGGCTCAATGGTTAGAGCGGCAGACCCTGATGCAGAGGTCTAGCCCGGGACCAGGGTTCAATTCCCCGCCTCGGCGGGTCTTGGGCTCAAAATTCCACGGACCTGATAATTCTCGCCTCGGTGCCTATTCCAATCATGGAGTCCCACTCTGCAACTCTGGGCAATAGCTTGCTTAATCTCCACAACGGCCCCCACAACGCTAAGGATGCCTGGCCTTCACCCTGGGGGTGCCCAGGAGTGGACGCCTCACAGGGAAAGCCAGGATGGGTTCCACAGCGGTATTCGTACAAGTGCCTTGAGACCCTTGCGGGTGTGGAGTGCGCTATACAAGTATCAATTTACATTTTTTACATTTACAGATAATGGCAGAAAAAAAGAAAACGTGTGTATGTGTACATGTATGTGTGTGTATGTGTGTGTATATATATATATATATATGGATTAAGTTCTGTTTCCAGGATGAACCCACAGAAATACGGACCACCACACGAGTTGCAGAGTGTCACAGCAGGCGTTTATTTAACCATTTTGCAGCTGAAATTTGGCATGACGCGTTTCGGGCAGAGTCTGCCCTTGATCACATATATATATATGTATATATATATATATATATATATATATATATATATATATATATATATATATATATATATATATATATATATATATATATATATATACATATACACACACACATAAAACACCAGCTATGCCAAACCAAAGTCTAGATCAGCGGTGCAGCGATCTTCAAACATCTTAATGCCATCCCCTCCTTGTAAAAAGAAAAAAAATAGGGCCCCCCTCAATTTTTATTCAATCATTCTGCTAAATTGGCAATGTTTAAATATGTCTAAACATATTTAAACCTTAAATATGTCTAAACATATTTAATCATTGCAGTTAAGCTGCGTCACCCCTATTACACATACTCCCAGTTAGGATAAATGACAAAAGTTGTTAGTGGTGGCCCATTACAAAGTCTCTTCCCGCTCATGTCTTTATCACTTAAAACAAAGAATGAAGTTTCACTTGGTCAGAGCCTGACCCTGGTCCCCCCCTCCCCGAGATCACTTAAGGCCTTCCAAGGGGGCACGCCCCCAGTTTGAAGACCTCTCGTCTAGAGAGACAGAGATACAGACAACAAGTACCTGCCTCTCCAGGCAAGGACAGCACACAAAGACATGCCTACAAAACTGACAACCTTTCCCATGGAAACCAAACACTGTGAAAAGAAAGCAATCAGATACTATCTAATTCAGGTTGAGTGGAGCTCCTGAGCCTGCTCTTTCCCATATGAGCTGCAGTTATATATCCTTGTGCTTTTTAACCAGGACCGTTTCTACGGTGAATAGCAGATGAACACTTGAGATAAGTGAAAGCTAAATTGTAGAGGAGACTCAAACGTGCATGTGAGCATTAGAAAGACTTATGAACTATTTGGGCTGAGAATAAATAGTTTAAAATCCCAGACAAACTTGACTCACAGTGTTGATAGTTATCAGGAAGACTAATAAAAGCAGACTACATTGAAATCAGGGAGGGTAAAATCGTCTAATGACGGGCAGAACAAGTACTCTAGATGGATGGTTAAAGGAATCAAACATCTGAAATCGGAAGTTCAGGATCTTCTGCTGTTTATGAGAAATCCAAAAAGGCCATTTTCACATCAATTTAACCAACTTTGTGGTACAGTTATGGACACTGCTCCGTTCTTTGTTGTTGGATCTTGTCATCTCTGCAGGGTCACCCCAAACTTTTTACCCTCACCCCTCCTGTTTTGCTGAATTCGTTTTTGTTGGCTTTAGGACTCTACCACAGCTAATCATTGCAAAAGTGCTTGTGCTCCCTCATTTTTTTAATTTCTTTTATTTCACGTGATTTTATTAGGAACATTTTTATATATACAGTACAGGTATACATTACAGATATAGAGAAGGCAATGCTGGTGAGACCGTGCACCGGTGGGGTTACATTCGGCGTGTCCTTGGCATCATCTTGGCACAAACATGAATCGCTATGTAATCACGATCTTGGCGTATATTGTCATAAGTGATCTTGTGCCTTGCCCTCGAGGAAGGAAACAAAAGTAGGAAAGGAGAGAAAATAAAGAGAAACAGGATGGTTCGGGCTGTTGTTGACCGCTAAGCTACACCAGTCTACGCTACGTGGGGGTTGGATATGGGAGCTACCTAGCCCCGGTGGGGTGCCTAAGGCGGTTTGTGTGTACTCAGGTAGTTGTCAAGGGAGAGCCACATTTTGCCTTTTGTGGTAGCGCTAGGTGAGTGTTTGGAGGTTAAGTTGTCAGCTCCCCTTAGAAAGGTGATCCAGTTGAGCCAGCTTTTGAAGGATGCCTTACCTGTGTCTTTCCAGTTCGTTAGGATCGTTTTGACACCTGCCGTGAGGAAGAGGTCCAACAGATCGCTGTCGTTTTTGGACTGGATTTCAGGGGTCATGAAGGCTGTGGCTAACCCTCCGAAGTCTGGTTGTAGTGAAATCCCCAGTATGCTGTTTATAAAGTCTCTTATCTTCCCCCAGAAGGACTTGACTTTGGGGCATAATCATGGTAAAATCGTAATGTCTTACACCCAATTGGCACATTTAATATACTTATACATCCCTAGTAAAGTGGTACTACAGGTAACCAGGAGATGTAAATTAAATGCTATTAGTGGGCCTGCAGCATTTTTAGTGTCACCCACTTAAGTAACCCTTTAAAATATGTCTCAGGCCGGTAATTAAAGCCCGTGTGTGCAGTTTTAAACTGCCAATTCGACTTGGCAAAATAAACCTTTTGCCAGGCCCAAACCTCCTTTTCAATACATAAAAGTGACCCCTAGAATAGACCCTAAACAGCTCATAGGGCAGGGTGTGTTCTATTTAAAAAGTTGGCCATGTAGTTTTACATGTCCTGATAGAGAAACACTCCCCAATTCATTTTTCACTATTGCAGGGTCTACCTTTTTAAAGACTAGGTTACCTTATTACATTTAATAAGTGATAACTTTTGTTTGGGGGTAAGTAAGAATGTCAGGTTTGGTGTCTGAGGATTTGTAATTTAAAACCCTCTTTAATGGTAAAGTTGGATTTTAAGCCACAGTTCTGAAAATGCCACTTTTATAAAGTTTTACTCCAAAGAGGGAGTTGGCCCTAATTCACGCAGCTAGACTGGCTGGTAAATACAACTGAACAATTTATCTAGCTGACAGTTTACAATGCTATTTTTTACTTCAACAGACTAAGACCAAACTCGAAGATGTCTTGGTCTCTATAATTTATTATGTTAGTTATTTAAATCTGTTTCATGGAAAACCATTTCATTAGATTTTTTTTAAAACAAAGTTGGAAAACACTTTTGTTTATACATTGAACATAAAGACAAACTAACACAATGATCTAAAACAACAATACAAAATAAAACCAGTAAATCGGTTACAAAGTAAATTCCAATATTCAACCAGTCAACATTTCCACAGCAACACTCCTCAAAGTTTGTGTTTGTATTAATAATACATCCAGGGGTTGCTGACCAGTGGGAACAAATATTCAAGCTTCAAGGATTTACACATTTAGAAGTAATCCCCTTTTAGGCTCATCTTATTTTCATAGTTCCAGTGGTAAAACGTGCTGACGTGTTTCAAATCCCAACCTGATTCTTGGGATTTTCTTCAGGGCTAAGACTGGATAGAATCTGCTGAATGTGTGCTTTAGAACGACTTATCTTAGTAAGATAACAAAAGCGCTGCTCGTGTTGCTGACCGCCCGGTTATCTTGTGAGCACTAGAAGGAATCTTTTCAGGGACTTCTTGTGTTTGCAAATTTACGATTACACGTTTATTATTGTTTTTTGTGCACTCATGTAAGAATCCTCGTGTTACAATTAAATGTAGACACGTTCTGATTTTTCTTTACAGTTCGTTCAGCCTTTAAGTTATGGCGTGTAGCTCTGACTGGTCCGGACTAATTATACACTACTCACTGATTGCGCGTTCCATCGTTCTTATTCGGAACCATGGGAACCTCTCTCTCTTCTGTTTCTGTTCCTTTCTTCTTCTTTCCATTCCCCCTTTTCCCCTCCCTTCCTTTCTTCCGCCTCATACAGGCTACCTCTCAGTCATATACCCATGTGTCCTGATGATGATCCCCCTATTTTAGTTGGGATCAAAACGTTGTTGACTTATAAATCTTGACTCTAAACTGGATCACTTAAATTGTTGTGGAGCATAAGAGGTTTGTCTTACTGTGACTGTTCTGAATTTGTATTCTCTGATGAAGTCACTTTATGAATGAGTGCCCGAGGTACGGAAATCAGTTGACTTCCAACTTTTTTACCAACGTGATTTTGTATATATTTTTTCATTGTGTTTTTTGATTTGGTGTTTAATAAATACATTGTCTATCTATTAGGAGAATACTGACACAGGTCTTAATGCAGTTCTGTGTCCTCAAGCTCTTTTGTAGGGACTTTTGTCTCTCATAATACAATGTATACACTTGGTCCCTTCTGACATATAGGGTTCCCTTGTCTCTTTTAAAAATACCAAGGGCTCGTTAGCTGGCCTCCTGTTCTGAGCTACAGAGACACAAAAGCTCAAGAAGCCTCCTTGCTACTGCCAGCTGACCTACTGCACTGGACCTGCTGGAACCTGCAAGAGCCCTGCTGACCTCAGCTGGAGTGAGTTACTGATCTGCTAAGAGGTCCCTCCCAGGTCCATAAGACTTGGTATGGCATTAGTTGAGCTACAAGTAGAAGAAAAGGAAAATTCTTGAGATTTGGGCTTCTCGCGCCAAGATCTTGCCTCTAACTTCCAACACGAAGCTCCAGTGAACTCAACTTTTTGTGCTATAGCAACCTCAAGTGATGATCGGCAACTCGAGAGCTGCACTTCGTGCTACAGCATCGATAGCCTGCAGTGACAACCAACATGAAACTGTGATCACCAACGTGAGGCTCCAGCAACGACTGTCCACTATGCCTGACAGGATCTCCAGCAACACTTTCCCTGCTACTCCTGGCCGATCCACTGAGAACGAAACTCTTTGTACTGGACTTTAGAATGTAACTTGTTCAGGGGGACTAATCTGGTCCCTGTATCTGGCCTGCATTTCATCTCGATCAACCTGAACTTGTGACTTTCACCCGGTCTCGCATGACCAGATAACCGTGAGTGGCGCTTCGTGCTTCTAGGCACTATACTTACCGTAGTCTTTGAAATTGCATATCTCCGGTTCTAATCATTGGGCGTTTGACGCTTTGGTGTCCAATAATTGATTACATTTGATTCTATTTTCTAAATTGCTGTGAGATTTTTCCTCTGTTGCGTTTTCACTTTATTACTGTTGGAGTACTACATAAGTAGTTTACACATTGCCTCTAAGTTAAGCGTCATTGGTTTTGTGCCAAGCTACCAGAGGGTTAAGCACAGGTTAATTTAGAGACAACAGACAAGGATTGTGGCTATTGCTTGAGAAGGGCTTACAGCCCCCTCAACCAACAACCCAATTTCTCATATTTATGTATTTAAGATTCTGTGTAAAGAATTCTTATTCAAGATTTTACATTCGAGATTATGAATTTTCAATCTATGAAGCTACGTGCAGTACTCCAGTACCCTTTAAGGTGTGATCTACGCTCTGCAAAACAAAAACTCGACGGAGCGCAAGACAACAGGGAGTCTCTGATGACGATGCTATAGTCTAAACAGCTGGAAAGGCTAGTTTCTGTCTCCAATACTGCTTGCCACAGGCTTGTAGTTTCAGTCTTGAGATCTCTGTGTAAAAAGGGTTCCTGTTACGGTTTGAATACGATTAGACACAAGGAAGAGTGCATTTAAGTATACTGTCTCTTTATGTCAAGCACATACATTGTTCCCGTCTATAAAAACACAAAATAAATTTACCAACACTAACATAAATAAATTATCAAACGGTCTGGCAGATAACCGATAGTTCATCTTATTTACGTCCTTAAATAAGTCATGAGCTGGCTCCATGTCACTCCAAAACCAACAGGTCATCAATTATTACTAATAAATTGGCATGAGTTTGTGGCTGTATTACCTTATACTCTCATCATGTCTGATGTTGCTAGCTCCTTTACTGGAGAACCTACCTTTTCCGCAAGCTGCATTTGTTTTTTTGGCTAGAAGTCATGCTCTGATGTGAATTTCAAATTAAGCAGAATTCTGGTGTAAGAATATAAAAATGTGAAACAGTTCCACAAGTTCGTAGAGAACTTAATGAGACACACAACTCACCTCGTTGGCGCACCTGAATCGTCCTCAGTGCCAGGACATTTTGCTCATCGGAGATGAACTGTTTCATTTTGATAAATGGCTCCTTCCCCTTCACCGTGAGCTTGCGCCAGGGTTTGGGTCTGGCAAGGATTTCGCTGACGGACCCCTGCGAGAGCCCAAGCACATAGTGTCCAAAAACCCGCTGCCCAATGTTGTGCTTCAGCAGCTGTTCTTTCACTTGGAAGGCGATTTCAGAAGTATCCAACTGCTCCTCATCCACAGAGCCGGAACTGCTCCCCTCAGACTGGTCGCTTGGTGGGCCGGAATCATTATTGCTAGCAGCTGGATTGAGGTTGGCAGACAACAGATTTGCTTTGGCTGTGTAAAATGTGGATGGGAATGCCAGCAGGCCATTGTTCTCGCTCTTGAACACGGGTGGCATCATTTGCTTGGGAAGAAGCGTGTCCATGGGCATTCGCTCATTGCTGGCGATGCTGGGGAATGGGGAGAGGGAAAAGGATCTTTGTGCTTCGTGTCCAGTGATCGGCCCCATCAGAGTTTGGATGGAGCTGTTAGAAGACAGGTCCTCAACTGGTGGATGAGACATCCTCAGCGGAGAAGAGTATGATTTGTCCGTTGTTAAAGAGTCCTTCCCCAAGTCGTCTTCGGAGTGATCCTCTAAAAGATACAAGATAAAAACATACTATAGATGCTTGTTATAAGATCGGTCAGGTATGGCAAAACACACTTCTCCTATGACAAAGCACACTGCTGAAACATTAACTGCTAGGGCAGATTTTAGTAAACATAGGCTTTGATTGTTTGGAGTATGGTTTTGATTTGGCTAAGAAAAAAATGTATAGAACATATAATTCTAAAAACAATTAATCATACCCTGGAGTACTGGACTTATATAGTAGCAATTTGACTTTTCCAGTTATTGATTTAAATTTGATTCTGTTTAATTACTTAGAGATTAACTGAGCTATTACTACTCTCTGTGCAATAAACAGAGGGACTCTCTAAATCTTTTAGAGGGACTAGAGAAGCAGGTCTTCGGGTCTAGTACCTCTCCACCTGACGGTGTGGTGGATGAGAACAAAGTAAAAATAAAAAAGAGAGCATCTGGCATAAGTCTCCCATTGACTCAACCAATCATAAATGACATGATCAAATATGTTCCAAACTAAAGGTGCCAGGGGCAGGACTGTCCCATGAAACATGCAATAAGCTCAATCCGAACTCCCGCCCCTTCAGGCGGCATCACCATGCATCACGAAGCAGAAGTACAAACTATCCAGACTGGTAGACCACACTTCTCACGTGTACCTTGTTGAAACTTTTCCCATGTTATTATGGTTTCTCAGATGGAGCTGTTATATGCACTAATCTCCTACTTCTTTCAATCACTGCTCCAGAACTGTGCAGGAGGGCAGACAGTCTTTGTTCACTGCTGACGAGTGAACTTTAACTTGAAGGATAACTGCCCTATGAGTATCCTTGACAGTTCAAGGTGCAGAGAAAGTAAGGCAAACCAAGCCACTTAGGCCCTATCAAAATCCAAATTATTTGCATTACATGTATTGACCATGTGGACAATTCACACTAGCTGCAAATGCTCGTGTGGAAAGACAGTCAGGCAACTGTGGGCTGCAATGAATGAAACACAACTCAGGACACTTTCAGATTAATATTTCATGGCGGATCAAGGTTGATGCATTGGTCATTAAATATGCTAAACCCATGCAAACGCAGATCACCACAAACCAGAAGACAATGGACCCTTACCCCTGAGGCCAACAATACAATGAAACAGCTCGCCAATAGAGAGGTCTGACCCTGAAAATGAATTTTCCCAGATCGAAGATGCATGGAAGACTTTCTTGTGAGTGATTCTCAGACCTGTGCATTCTGGGTCATTGAGCCTCTATGGTGTCACAAAAATACAGACAGTGAAACCCTGCTACTTCCTGTATCTAGTGGTCTAGGCAGTGCAACACTTTGCTGAACAATAGAAGAGTTCATCTGATGCTGTACCTAGAAGATATGCAGACCCTGAGGACCCTACACACCAGGGGTGGTCCAGACTCCCAGTCTAGGGGACGCCCAGAGCCACCTGAGTGCAACAAACATCTGGTGACTGGGCTGGTTTCCCTGCAGGACAACACATTCCACAAGCACTGCGAACAAGAGGAGGGGCAAGTCGGCCTCATAAGGAGAACAACACTCCCGCAGTGCGGGAGCGTAACAAACTTCTGGTGACTCTGGGTTGGTTTCCCTGTAGGACTTCACATTCCATAAGTTCCATGGAGCAGAGGATGTGGCCTAATGACCAGAGAGCTCAACCTCGAAGCTCGGGAACTGGGTTTGGGTTTCGGCACGGATGCTTCACATCCTACGATTCTGGGCAAATCACTTAATATCCCCGTGCCTAACAAAAAATGTATGTGTCTTTCTGTATCTCAGCTGGTGCTCATGTAAAGTGCTCTGATACCTTCGGGTCTTGTTTGTGCTATATACAACTCCCACCACCCAAAAAAAGAGTCTCCTCATAAGCAGCACAGTGCTTCACAGCCCAGGCTCTGTCCAGGTGAAGACCAGGTCACGACAGGCCTGTCTGAGCCCAGAGGAGGTTGGACTGGACCCCCCTCCTAAGCCTTACTTTACGGATCTCGCTTGACTCAACCACCAATTCAACGGTATCATGGGTAAGCAGAAGATGGCTGGTAATACTAGCCTGCCCCATAAAGAAACAACTATTGATAGTATACAGGAGTGAGCGGTAGGTGTCATATCCAAAGAAGATATGGGGTACTTGGGCGGCAATCATATGGTTGATAGTGATAGAGCCCCCGTTCAATAAGTTCTTTAGGATCTGCGTGGGCCCAGCTGTTGTTGGACAGCCTTGAGCTAATGGGTAGGATCAAGAGATGGCCCATAACAGGACTATCTTGAATTCCCACCTTCTTCATGCCCTTATGTAGTCTTCCTGGCGTGCGTTTCTGCACTTAGACGTGACCAGAGGGAATCATGGGAGCAATTACCACATAAAGTAATTTTTTGGCTCTCCCAATATTTATTGTTATCAACAGCAACCAGAGCCTATGAACAGAAGGGTGGGTTGGCTGAGCCCCTGTAAAGCACATTTTTTGAAGATTGTACTGTTGTCAATTTTAGAAATTCAATATGTATGAGCATTTCTCCAAATATTCTGATGCTGAGCAGGGAGGTATATTCTCCTACCCGTGAGCTATTTTTATAAAGCACCACCTCACCTCGAAACAAACAGCATGTTACATAGGGTGACTGTCCCAAACCCGGTGATATATTGGCCACAGTCTTTAGGAAACATGCTGTTAAGCAATAGATATGAAGTATTATCATAATCAATGATTATTGACTGACTTTTTAAAAATGTTTCTTTAATTACATTTCTTCAGTTCAATAGATACAGGAGCCTGCATAACAAATATCATACAATCTCGTAACGTGTCGTAAACTTATGAAATTCTTCATATCAGCAATATAAATATTTAGACAACAGTTCTGTTTGAACCAGGGTCCTTTTCCAACCTTTCCCCTCGCCGATTATTGTTTGATGTTTTCAACCTACTATGGATGACACAGCTTGAGGTGAAACACAACACAGGCCTAAACCGTACAGTGCTAATAATAGCTTGTCTCCTATTCACATTTTGAGCTGGAATGTTGCTGGGATCAGATCGAAGCTGTCTGTCCCCGACTGCCTACCTCTGGTTCATAGATGTGACATCATTTTTCAACAGGAAACATGGTCCATTGCTCCATTTGCTGGTGATGGCTATGTTTGCTTCTCCATCCCCGCTTCACTCTTTAGCTCTAGGTGTGCTAAAGGTGGATTGTCAATTTGAATCAAACTGACTCTGCAAGTAGGAGTAAAGGATGTGGAAACAAAAAGTACCGAGATCCAGATTGTATTTGTAAAGGGAATGCACGATTTTCATCGTTATCTGTTTCATTCTTACAATAATGGCTTTGTGAATTCTATCAACACACATTTGTCCTCTCTATTAACTTTTGTTGCAGATTTAAAGTATAAGCATAGACCGCCCACGCAGGATGAAATTTTATTCTCTACAGGATTTTAATGATTAATTGTCATTAAATACTATTTATCTGGGCAACCCAACTTCTTACACCATTGTCAATTGAAGTGATCGTGTGGGTATTGACCTGGGTAGCCATATTAAAGCACATGATTTAACCTGCATGCTTGAGTTTGCAAGTTGTCAGGCCCTCAGGATGCCATCTTTTAACGGGAGGGCTTGTGTCTCAGTCATAGGTTATATCTTTTTATCTCAATGCATAATGAGATATCTCATACAAGGGGGAAATTCTTGACAATAGCTATGGAGATCAGAACCCCTTAGCTGCCTCGCTTACCTTCCGGTTGTCCAGAGCCAGCTGTCCTACTAACATCTTGCCTTATCCACAACCCATACACAACGGTCTAAGGCTGTCTTGGAATCTCCCAAACCCTTTCTGAATTGTCTTTCTGAAATGGACAATAGTGCATGTAGTCTGTCTGCTTTTCAGGAAGCGTGGAACAGATTTAAAACTACTTTATTAAAGCCTGTGCACAAACGCAATGCTCCCCATGGTGGTTTGACGTTGTCTGCCCTTTACGTCCAGACCTAGAGGCTTGGATGAGGTGCCCATGACTCGCTTGCTTTATAAATGAGCATTAAAAAGATGGAAAAGACAAATAATCAATGACAACTGGGAGCACCTGGTACTCGCTTTTGGTTTACTGCAAACTCTGCTAAGTTGAGTGGCAATTTAGTATCGTTGATGAGCAATCATATGTCCTCTGCACAGTGGGTTACCCAAGTTCTACAGGTATTTATTGTCTTCACTCTGATTACACCTCATTGATTGACTTTTCAAACTACCTTGATATGGGAGCTGCACCTATGATTACAACACATGACGAGACTGATGCCATATGCCAGAGCCCTTCAGGCAAAGCCCCGACACCTGATGGGCTACTCAGTGGTTTAATAAAATGTCATATAATATGTGTGGCCCACTTTTGACCAATACTTTCAACAACTTTGATTGCAAGCAATTACCTGGCTTGTGGTCCACATGGATTATTGTCCCTATATTTTAGAAGGGTAACCGCTACTGACCCAGCTCGCTCATTGACACCTCAGTCATAATTATAGGCAGAGTTTTACTCACCTGAATGTAGGATTGTGCCAAGAATAACAATATCTTAAATCTCAGTCAAAATGTTCTGGGAGTGTCTGTGTACAGAGGAGCAGTGGGTCAAGTGGAGAGTTATCCGACTCTTTATATATATAGGAGGATTCGTCACAGATGCATTCTCGCAACCTTCTTCTTTCGTGTATATATATATACATTCATAAA
Source organism: Lissotriton vulgaris (assembly GCF_964263255.1). NCBI lineage: Eukaryota > Metazoa > Chordata > Amphibia > Caudata > Salamandridae > Lissotriton > Lissotriton vulgaris. The sequence goes on along the minus strand of NC_141699.1, from coordinate 165,645,821 downwards.
TTAAGGTCCTTTTAAACAGTGCCAGATTTGAAATTCTTATTTTTAACAGTGTCCCCCCCGCTATCCTATACACAGATGGTGATGCCCATACTCCATAGGCCTTGCGTTGCCTTGTCAGCTCCTTCACTTGTTTTACGGCTGATCTTGATCTAATAACAAACTTTACCAAATTCCATATAATGGGCTATGGCCCAAAACGGTTCAGTGTGGAGGCCCTTGCAGAATTGGTAACAACAGATTAAATAGAGTCAATAGTTTTTTCTTATTTTATTTTTTTTGATTCCTCTGGATTTTGGTCCACCAACATTTCAAACTTCCACTAGAAGCGCAGTCAATCTATTGGTGAGCTTTTTAATTTACCACAACCACCAGGAGTCAACCATAGCCTTTCTTGGAATTTACCATAGCCAGTGTGGGGGTATGGGGCTCTACCAGCTGCTCATCCTTGCACCTGGAGGCGAATAATTTCTGCAGGCGTCTCTTTTCATTCCTTCCTTCTGCATCGCATTATATGTGACATGAAGAACAAGGGCTCCCTTTTTTAGAAGGTCATATAAAGCTGGGCCCAGTGTCTCTGTGGCTATCTACCTGGCTTGACTGAAGCGACCCTACTTCAAGCCTGCTCCAAGCCCACCCACTTTTCATACACTGCAGCCCGCTTTTCATTCAACCAGTGACTGGTGTCCGTATTGTGTGGCTTTACCCCCTTCCTCCCCATGTCGTTCAAGTTGTACATTTCCTGCTCCCCTCTCGTTGTCCATGTTTTCCTGCTCCAAGCCTGCCCCGCATCCCACTTTTCATTCACCCAGTTGTGTTGCCTTTAGGTCCTCCCTCTCCTCCTCATGCCGTTCAAGTTGTAAATACCCTGCTCCCCTCGGGTTGTCCATGTTTTATTTTGTGGCCTGCACACTCGTAATGGCCGCTCGAGGTGCCTCGCCTCACTTCAGCCCTTTCCCTCCACACACACACAGCCTTGGAGCACGCGTGGTACGGCGGGCAGGATCGGACCGATTGCATTTCCAATGCTTGTTAGTGTAGTCTGAGCATTCCTCAGTAACGGAAAACCAATGCTAAACAAGCATTTGTAATGCAATAGGTCTTGCATTACTGAAAGTTTGAGCTATTGGTGTTGCAAATAATAATGCAACGCCAATAGCTCTAACTTTCAGTAATGCGAGACCTTTTGCATTGTAAATGCTTGTTTTTCCTTCCTCCCTGCCTGAGTGCCTCCTCCCCTTCATCTCACCACCCCCTGCTTTACATTTATCCTTCTCTCCTCTTACTCATCACCTAATTCTCTCTCCTCCTCTTAATTTTACACGTGATCTCCTCCTCACAGGAGAAAATGAATAACAAAAATGTTTACTGTGTACAATATAAAACCATCAGTGCAAAACTGAAAAAAGCAGCGCATTGACGACATGGGAGAAACAGAGCTGCCTACCAGTGTTGGAGGACACGTGTGGCTTCTCCGTGTGGTACGTCTGGGACGAGAAGAAGGGCTCTTTGCCCACCAGCAAGTTGTCATCAGACTTTGATGTACTCTGAAAAACAGGCCGCCTTTGTTAGATCAGCCAAAGGATCCCAAAATAATGTGATAGCATAAATATATATCTTTTTTTCCAGAAGAGAGCAAATGACTTGCCTGGGAAAGGCTGCAGCTTGCGGAGGCAGACTTCATCGCTTTCAGGATGCTGTTGAAAAAATAATCAGGTTAATGTGGGAAGTGTCTGCGCGGCTCCGGGTCTTACTCACAAATGGCTTCCCTCGCTCTGTCTGGGCTGGGGCTTGTCTGCTTGTAATGTCTCATAGACGGTTATTTAGAGACGTCTAGTGGACTAGATCAAAGCAGGGATGGGGTGGAAACTGCCTTGGAAATTAGCATGAGGTTTCTTCTGAGGTCAACATGCTCACTTACTTATTTACTGATATTTTTAATCTAAAAATATGTGAAAATATTACTTTTATGACTCAAATTGGCATTTAGAGAGACATAAACAAGCAGCACAGCGATAAGTATTATCTAACTGAGGTAGAGCCAAAGACGTCAGAGAAACAAGTAACCGATGGCAGACAACTCAAAACATTTAATTTTATTTTACAACACCGTGGCAAGACATTTAGGGCCAGATGCCGGTCGGTATTGGCATTTCGGCCGTTACCGACCGCTATTTGGAGTTTCAGACGTAGGGGGCCTTACAATTTACCGAATCGGTAATTTGAGATGTAGGTGGCACTGAAAACAGTGCCACAGGGCCTTAAGGATTCGTTATTTACCACCAACTACTAATTGGTGGTAAATAACGAATACCTGTGTAAAAGCAAATCTGTGCATGTACACCTGTGCCATGTGGCCCACATACATGCCCTAAGGGCATGTATGTGTGTCACATGGAAGACAAGCCTGAATCAGGGGTGCAACAGGGTGTCAAAGTGACACCCTGCCACCCTTGACTATTCAGTAATTTTATCGAACCGGTATTTACCGATTCGGTAATTGCCATTGATTCCTATGGGCCTCAAGGCCCATAGAAATCAATGGCAATTACCGAATCGGTAAATACCGATTCGGTAATTACTGAATCTTAACGATTCGGTAATTGTTACCGAATATTTACCTGCATGGCATACTGATTTGTAAATACCGAATCGGTAAAATTCGGTATTTACGAATCGGTAAATGCCATTTACCTACATCTGGTTGACACAATTACGTAGTCCAGTTGTTCTTATCCTTTTGACTTGTGGACCCCCACTTAATCATCATTGGAATCTAAGGACCCCCAGTTCATCATTTTTGGAATCTGCCGATCCATTACTGGAAGTCTGAGACCCTGGCCTCAGCATTTTTCATGATTTAAAACCCCCAAGAAAATACAAAAATAGAGAAAAAAACATTTATCAAACAAATACACAAATGATGAAACATTTTGTAAGATTCACAAACAAATATAAAAAAATACACTTTTTAATTTATAGAGAATGTGCTTTCTAAGTTCAACTAAGGCCACCCATCATCCATACTAAAATCTGATTAATGAAGTTGCAATATTCGCACAGTACCAAATAATTTTTAACCTCATTTTCCCAATTCCTTCCAATTAACAGAACGTTTTAAACATTTTCAATCTTACATGTTGCTTATGTATTTACATATACTTTATTAATCTGTTGATATTATTTAATTTTCTAAGCAGTCACGGACCCCCGGGGTCACCGGACCTCAGTTTAAGAACGGCGGACCAACGAGATTCACACAGGGTAGCAACGCTCAGAGATTCAGAATTCTTGGGCATACACAAATACATGCCTAGCCCTTGCTGCTTTGTGTTATTTTCAGGAAACACACACAGTAACCGAGGCTAGGAAGGAATTTACTCTGTGACTGTTGGTTATCACATCTCCAACAAAGCATATCTTCCAAAACTCGTCAGTCTAAAATAATTTAAGTAAGCGGCGGAAAGCCTTTAACTGTTTAGAGAACACTCTGCTTGAAATGTTGTTTTGAGATTAAATGAAATCTTGATCAACTCATTTCCTGGAAGCTCTAAAGTCTCCGCTTCCTGCTGCCAGGATGTCACCAGGATAGGTTTCTGATCAGATATGACAGTCTTGCTGCGGGGCACGCGCTTCCTAGAATGGTTCTCATGGCTGCGGGTCTCAGGGAGGAGATGGTCTTTGATCCACCCCATCAGAGTTGCTGACCCTTTCCTTCAAGCGTTCAGACTGTCAAAGGAGCAGTCTCAAAGCCCTCTGCCCCAGGCTTGTGTAGGCACCAAGCCTTCCAGGAGAGGCAGAGCGGTGCCAAACCTGCTGAAGGGAGGGGGCCAGGCAGCCCCACTATCACAATGGAGCGGAGTGAAGAGGACCCTCTCCCCTAGATAGACCCAATGCTCCCTTCTCCCCCCACCCCACATGCTTGAATACTGCACCTCAGCTCGGTTTTTATTTCTTCGTAATCCGCCTGGCTCCGCAACTTTTCTTCCAGCTTCTAAACGGATTCAAAGAAAGAGAGATGGAGTTAAAAAACATAAGGTTATCAGTGCTCAGCATTAAAGGTGATAACAGGTTATTTGCACTCCAAGTGTGAAATGTTCCTCAGCGCGTTGCTTTTTAATGGGATGCTCTGCTACTAGAAATGCTGCGTTTAGATTGTTATTTTGAGTAAATAGATGTGAAAAACATGAAGGTGGGGGTGGGAGGAGAGCCACCTGGGCTCCGCTTCTGATGGCAGGAAGAGAGGGCGAGATGGGGGTGTCCTGCCTTGTGCTTCATGAGGAAGTTTGAAGCATAGCTGTACTGGGGATGTCTAAGAGGCCCAAAAGGACTACCGCCATGCCAGATTTCAGAATAGCCACAAGGTATCCAACATACAATGGGCCTCATTGGGAGTGACCCAGTAATCCAGGGGTTTGCACCCGTATTAGGATCCCGAGTGGTGTGCACGCCTTATTCCCCCATTTCCAGGTTTGCAGCTAGAAAATGGGGGAATTTGCCCTGCAGTATCACCCGATCATTTCACCAGCCTTCACAGTGAGCCACACACGTATCTCAGCCGGAATGATTCAAGCAGTCAATGTGCTGTGCAAATATACAGGTGAAAACTTCATACAACATTCTCTATTGCAAGAACTTTGTAGCGAATGTGCTTGTTCCAACCAAGCACTGCTTTAGATTTTGGTGCTAAATCCCGAGGAAACACCACAAAGAGATAATAACACTACAGTGAAAGGAGCTGCATTATTACACTGAACCTGATGTACCACCTTTTTCCTCACCTCTTTGCACTTGGTTACCACTGATCTTTTCCTGGTGGTAATTTCTGTCATGTAGTGTGGTATTACAGAATATCAGCAGGATTGGCAACCCTGTTTGCAGCCTTATAACTGGGCGAGCCTGCATTCGTGAAGGCTCTTGACAGTATCAATGGATCATCACCACAAGGTTTGACCTGAAGCTGGCAATCTGAGGCACCTATTGAATCCACCGAATGGTGGAGGACTGCCGCACAGGTGATACCATAGAGCATCTCCGGCTACATTAGCTCTCAGGCAACAGATTCCTCAATCAAACGATCAATGAAGGAATTGAGAAGCGCGCTTCAACATCCAAACATGGCTCTCGGCCTCACTAAGCTTTACTTGACATTGTCATTTATGATCTGAATTTTGTCATAGCTAAAGACTGAATTCTGCTGAAAACAAAGGGAAGCATGCATTCAGCAGAAGCCTAAAAAACAGAAATAGAGCCAGAAACCCACATCCATTTGAGGCAGAGTGGATGAACCAAAACCACCGCACAGTATCTGGAAGGTCGAGGTCACCTAGGGTGATTCGGTGAAGTGCCACTCTGTACCCACCAGAATCTGCAACTCCCAAAGTTATGCTGCTTCCGCTCGAAACCACACACATCAGGCTGATGGGGCACAGCTGCTGCGGCATCTGCCAAGACCATCCAGGACTATCAACGCGTCACTGACTATGGCATCTCTGAGCCTGGGCATTATGCAGCAGAAAAATACTTCTAATTTAAATGCGGTGCTTTATGTAATAAGTAAACTCTTCTAATTTAAATGCTGTGCCTTATGTAGTAGTTAAATACCTTTCATGTATATGTTATGTCTTATGCAATAAATACCTCTCATTTATACGCAATGCCTTATGCAATAGGGATACCCTTCTAATTTAAATGCTGTGCCTTATGCAATAGTTAAATACCTCTCATTTATTCACTGTGTCTTATGCAATAAGTAAACCCTTCTAATTTAAATGCTGTGCCGAATGGAATTGTTTAACCATACTAATTTAAACTCTGTGCCTTTTGCAATCGTAAAACACTTCTATTTTCAACTTTTTAATGCCTGTAAAGTGAAATAGGAAAGCAAATGCTTCCAAAATAGTGCATCTTTGTGGGGCACGGCAGTGCATCTGCAACTGGAAGAGTGAATAGCGTTAGTGCTTTCAGTGGCGGATCTTCTGCTATGGCGGAGGAGCGTCACCCCACTGCTTTCTCACAATGCGAGAAGCAAAAATATAAAATGGTAATAACTTTTAGTTATTACCATTTTATGTTTTTTTTGCTGGCGGGCGGGGCTGCTCTGCATACGGAGCAGGGCAGGGGAGGAGTGGTTTGCCCACTCCTGAGTGCGCAATGACTGTTTGGTCAGCCCTCTCGTGCCGCCCAAACCTGTCATGCACACTCCCCTGTTCTCCTGCATTGAGAACATGCCCACCCCTCCAGCCCCTGGTTGAGCACCATGTCACGGCACTCAGACCAACCACAATGCTCCTTCGGAGCATTGTGATTGGCTTAGGGGTGGGAGCCTGGCTGCCTGCTTCCTGTTCCGACCTGGAGTCCGACACAGGCAAGCAGGAAAGAAGACATTGGACCCGGTGATGGCAAGGTAAGCTTTATCTGTTCTTATTTATTTATTGAAGCCCGCAGCAGCTCCTCCCCCCTGCATTCACCCCTCCCAACCCGTGACTTGTGCCGGCCGCCCCTGACTGCTTTCCTTTAACCCCTTCGCTGCTGATGACGAGCTCAGCTCGTCATCAGCCACAGTAGTCGTGTGCGGATGACGAGCTGAGCTCGTCATGTAACGCAGCTTTTCGTAAATTGCCGCACACAGCGGGAAAAGCCACCGCAGCGATGCGGTTAAACTAAGGGCATGTGAAAGAGCTGCACTTTGTTTCTGCAAGTTTACAGAAATTCTATGGAAAAAACAACTTGCAAGTTTCACAAAATTTGCAAAGTTGTTTTTTAATTGTGGGATGAATGAGTCAGAAAAATTAGTTTTTGGAGGAGAACAAAACATGCAAATATACCTTGGTTATTTTCATCAATTATTTTGCACGATGGAAGAAAAAAACTCTTGAAAAACAGAACGGCTTTTCCATAGGCATTGTTCAATACACATTTTGCAATCTTATGAGGTTTAACAATGAACTTACAAAACAGGCACACCTACTTTAGGCGTGGCTACAGATGAATGTAAAGTTATTTAGAACATTGGAATGTTGAGCACTCCGTTGAAGACCATGGAGTGCTCGGGGCTTCTAATGGCTGGTATAAGCCCAGAGCATTAACATTCCAATGTTTGTTCATGACAGTTGATTTGAACGAAGGCCTCCAGGAGCCCGAGGGTATTTCAACCCCCTCCTGCTCTGTGAGACCTTTGTTTTACAAATTAGAACATTCTGTCCTCTAGGGGCGGAATGCTCTAATAAGCTTGGAACCCTCCTTAGAGGGCTCTACCGGTCATTAAAGTCTCGCTCCAGCATTAAAGGTCCTCGCCTTCAGCTCAGGCCTTCACAGCAGGCTCCAAGGCTATAGTAGTGTTTCAAGAACGATGCAATAACAGTCCACAACCAGCTACCTCTCCTGACACTCGTTGGCTGTATCATTTCATTAGACTATAGCGCCCGCATCCTTCTGCCAAGTTCACGCTTTAAAAAAATACCACGTCCAATACATATGCCAATTTGATCACCTTGAGCTCTCATCTTTTTATATCAGCCCTGTTCTATCCCCACCTGTCCATATCCGCTCAACACGCGCCCTCTTTAACCATGCTCTAGTAATTAGAACTCCTTTTAAGTGGCGGTGATTAGTGTGTCTCTAAAACGCACATTATATATTAAATGGCGCTCATCTGCACGGCTGAACAAGATGCGCCTACCTCTATTGCCTCCGATTTCATTGCCAGCTGCCGCTCAAGATCTGCAATCCGATTGGCTGACGACTCCTCCAGCTCTTGCAACGAGTTCTGCAGGTGCTGAATGTCCTTCAAAAGGCTGAGTATCTCCCGGTCCTTTGCAGCCAGGGCGGCCTCTAGCCTCGCCCCAGAGCACACAGAGTGGCCCGCCTTATCCTGAAACAGAAGTACAACAGCGTTTCACAGATTATTCCAAAACAAATGTAATATCATTTTATGATCAATTACAATACTGCTTTCAGTTTACACTACTACTTTCGCTGATTTAGGTAGGGATAACAAAGACAAAGAGAAACACACACTGGTAAAGCCAAGAGATCTGATTTCAATGTGTCAACGTATATAAATACAGGCTTTCTCAAACGCCGTTTACGTGTAGTACATACACAAATGCTGTTTATCACTTCAAAGACTAGCCTATTGGGATTGCCAATGCTGTGAAAAAAACTAGAGAAAATGGATTGCTTTCTGGAAAGAATTCATATAGGAAATAAAAGAATTTAAAGTAATAAAAAGCTTGATGACTGAGTGCACTTTCAGGTGTAAAGCCGTTCCTCGTGCATGCCTATGGAAGTACTTCCTGGAAGGTGGATGATGCGCCAAAGAGTCAATACTAGGAGGCGAGAGAGTCGCACTCCCCTGAGTGGAGCCAAAGTCCCCCATATATATTTTTAAAAGTTGGTAACAATACGCATTGCAGACAACTGAGCTGTTGAGCCAGTTCTAAAAACTAGGGTCCCACATTTCAAGAATTTCAGTGAGGGATTATTTCTGCTTATACATAATGATGTTATGTCCTCCTAAGCAAACATCAATGTATTGTCAAATTCCCGGTCCACTAAACAGCAAAAGTGCAATGTGTAAAAAAAAGCACAACAGGCCTTGGTTGACCAAATACAGACTCTTTCCTGCTCCCGCTAGATCTCCAAGCAGACCCGGTAGAGTTTGAGGCCTTCTGACGTAAGAGCAAAGTGAGAAGGTGGACCTTGAGAGAGCTGCCTTGTACTGCCCTAGAACTGACATTTATATGCGCTGTTTTCATGGGATGCTGTGGCCCTCTCCTGTGTCTGGCTCCTGTCATTCCACCGTGTGACATTCACTGTCGCCGGGGACTGCTCAGTCAAATCTCCATAGACAACGGCTCCCTACCCCTTTCTTCTGGGGCCACACGCCTCCCCCCCCCCCGCCCCCCGACATTGTTTTGCGGCCCCTCTCCCTCCTTCCACTCACTAAACATTGTTTTGAGGCCCCTCTCCCCCTCCCACTCACCATTGTTTTGGGGCCTCTCTCCCTCCTCCCACTCACCAAACATTGTTTTGGGGCCTCTCTTCCTCCTTCCACTCACCAAATATTGTTTTGGGGCCCCTCCCACTCACCAAATATTGTCTTGAGGCCCTTCTCCCTCCTCCCACTCACCAAACATTGTTTTGGGGCCCCTCCCCCTCCTCCCACTCACCAAACGTTGTTTTGGGGGCCCTCTTCCTCCTCCCACTCACCAGAGGCGGCACCTCTCCCTCCTCCCACTCACCAAATATTGTTTTGAGGCCCTTCTCCCTCCTCCCACCCACCAAACACTATTTTGGGGCCCCTCCTCCTCATCCCACTCACCAAACATTGTTTTGGGGCCCCTCTCCCTCCTCCCACTCACCCAACATTGTTTTGAGGCCCCTCTCCCACTCACAAAACATTGTTTTGGGACCCCTCCCACTCACCAAACATTGTTTTGTAGCCCCTCTCCCTCCTTCCACTGACCAAACATTGTTTTGGGGCCCTTCTCCCTCCTCCCACTCACTAAATATTGTTTCGGGCCCCTCTCCCTCCTCACACACACCAAACATTGTTTTGAGGCTCCTCTCCCTCCTCCCACTCACCAAATATTGTTTCGGGCCTCTCTTCCTCCTCCCACTCACCAAACATTGTTTTGCGGCCCCTCTCCCTCCTCCCTCTCATCAAACATTGTTTTTGCGCCCCCTCTCCCTCCTCCCACTCACCAAACATTGTTTTGGGGCCCCTCCCCCTCCTCCCACTCACCAACCATTATTTTGCAGTCCCTCTCCCTCCTATCACTCACCAAACATTGTTTTGGGGCCTTCTCCCTCCTCCCACTCAACAAATATTGTTTTGGGGCCCCTCTCTCTCCTCCAACTCACCAAACTTGTTTTGAGGCCCCTCTCCCACCTTTCACTCACCAAACAATGTTTTTGCGGCCCCTCTCTTTCCTCCCACTCACCAAACATTGTTTGCGGCCCCTCTCCTTCCTTCCTCTCCTCCCACTCACCAAACATTGTTTTTGCGGCCCCTCTCTCTCCTCCCACTCAACAAATATTGTTTTGGGGCCCCTCTCCCTCTTCCCACTCACCACACATTGTTTTGCGGCACCTCTCCCTCCTCCCACTCACAGAACATTGTTTTTGCTGCCCTTCTCCCTCCTCCCACACCCCAAACATTGTTTTGTGGCCCCTCTCCTTCCTCCCCCTCCTCCCGCTCACCAAACATTGTTTTTGCGACCAATCTCCCTCCTCCCGCTCACCAAACATTGTTTTGCGGCCCCTCTGCTTCCTCCCCCTTTGCGGCCCCCCTCCCTCCTCCCGCTCACCAAAGATTGTTTTGAGGCCCCCCTCCCTCCTCCCACTCACCAAATATTGTGTTGCGGCTCCTCTACCCCCTCCTCCCGCTCACCAAACATTGTTTTGCGACCTCTCTCCTTCCTCCCCTCCTCCCGCTCTCCAAACATTGTTTTGCGGCCCCCCTCCCTCTTCGCACTCACCAAACATTGTTTTGCGGCACCTCTCCCTCCTCCTACTCACAAAACATTGTTTTTGCTGCCCTTCTCCCTCCTCCCACACCCCAAACATTGTTTTGTGGCCCCTCTCCTTCCTCCCCCTCCTCCCGCTCACCAAACCTTGTTTTGCGGCCCTTCTCCCTCCTCCCACTCACCAAACATTGTTTTTGCGGCCAATCTCCCTCCTCCCGCTCACCCAACATTGTTTTGCGGCCCCTCTGCTTCCTCCCCCTTTGCGGCCCCCCTCCCTCCTCCCGCTCACCAAAGATTGTTTTGCGGCTCCCCTCCCTCCTCCCACTCACCAAATATTGTGTTGCGGCTCCTCTCCCCCCTCCTCCCGCTCACCAAACATTGTTTTGCGACCTCTCTCCTTCCTCCCCTCCTCCCGCTCTCCAAACATTGTTTTGCGGCCCCCCTCCCTCCTCCCACTCACCAAATATTGTTTTGAGGCTCCTCTCCTTTCTGTTTGGTGCGTCAAATTAGGAGTGTCAACCGGGCCATTTGTGAACAGGTTGGCCGTAACCGGAAGCCTACCCTCTTTTCGAGGCCTGCCTCTGCTTGTGTTTCCTTTTATTATCGGGTGCTCCCCATAACCCTGCTATTTTCTGTTACTTTTTTTCTCTCAGGGGGGGTTCCACCCGCACCATTGGGATGACAGGGCTCAGACGCGCCACCATTATGGCGGTCGTGCGGGTCCCCCGTATCGGTGGGAGGCGTGGTGCGCCACGCACGATAGTGACGCGGCGCCCCCGGCCTTCCCTCGATTGATTGGTTGCCTGTGTGAACCAGAAGCACTTATTAGTGCTTTCGGTCCACGGGCCCTGGCAAACCGGTCATGACCGGTGTTACGCTACCCTACACTAGGGTATAAGAAGGCTGGGTAGCAGGAAGGTGGCCTCTCTTTATCTGCCGCTCCCCAGCCTGGCCATCCGTCCTCAATGGGTCCGGGGCTCTGGCGGAGGTCCCTTAACTGCTATGCTTTTCTTTATTTCCCTGCAGGTGCTTGCTGCAGGAACTGGATGGTCTCTGGGATGCTCGTTGGTGGTGGCCTGGGTGCCAACGTCGTGCCTTGCAGGGTTCGATCGTCGTCAGAGAGCTGGGATCGATGGCAGGACTTGAAGGCGGATGAGCGGTGCTAGGGAGTCCAGTGGGAGTTGGCTGTGGAGGCGCAATGCTTCGGAGCAGCGTCGGTTTGAGGCCGGGGACAGCGGCGGCTGTTTTGGAGTGCGAGGCGGGCCAACCTGGGATCTCATCGGATCGATGGCAGGACTTGAAGGCGGATGAGCGGTGCTAGGGAGTCCAGAGGGAGTTGGCTGTGGAGGCGCAATGCTTCGGAGCAGCGTCGGTTTGTGGCCGGGGACAGCGGTGGCTGTTTTGGAGTGCGAGGCGGGCCAACCTGGGATCTTATTCGCTACTGGAAACATTGACCGTTATCCTACGGTGAGGAGGGTGTAGTGGACAAAGTTAGGCATCCGGTCGAGATGTGGCCACTTTAAGAGACTGACTGTTAGGTCAGTTGATTGGCGCGTGGTGCTAATAAGGCGATAGTCGGGGCTCTATTCTTGTGTTGGCCGGTATTTGTGTTGTGTGCAGACTTTGTTGTCTTGAGGGGTGCGCTTCGAAGAACACCAGGTGTTGTGGGTCTCGGTGTGACGTTAGGTTGACTAGAGGAAATTTTTTCGAGCAACTAGCAGAGCTCACGGGACCAGCAAGTGGAGGCGTGGGATGCGAGCACCAAATGCAATACTCTATTTTAAAAGGGAGTGTGCCTGCACTACGCAGCGCTGTGCGGTGGTTTTTGGCTCTTCTCACAGGGCTGGGTCCACAGAATAGGCACCTGCGTGAGCCAAATCCAAGGTGATGTCACCGGGCTGCGAAGGATCGTGGGTAATAGGCTTACGTCGAGTTACTTGGCTCCAGGCTGCGCGTAATTTACATTGTTCCTGTAACCTGTCTGCGGGGGTTGCCGAATGCGCTTGCACAATGGACGGTTTCAATAGTATGTGAGTGGTGCACAAAATATTTAGGCAGGCCGGTGCTCTAGACGTTGAGTACCTGCACCTTTTTTGTATTTTGGATATCTGGTCACGTCGCGTGATCAAGGTTTGTGGGATAGATTTTGTCGAGTGACTGCGGGGCACCTGCTTGTCACTCGCGACTGCTGTTGTGGGATGGGTATTCATGAGACCTCATCTCGACCTCGCCTAGGCCGTCAGGCACTTACTCTCGGATTCAGTAATGAATGTGTGGTCATTAATCAGGGCACGGTGTCAGGGGAATGATCCTGTTGCTTTGTGGCTGCTTGGACTTGCGGATTCTGACTAGCCCACGGGCAGCGTAGCAGGTCGAGCTCACGGTTCAATCGCACATTTTTCCCAGTATTGTTTTTTTTGGGGGGGGGGGGCGAGCGAGCCAAGCCCTTTAGTATGCTGAATGCGCTCTCCTGGCGTGCAGAGATTATAGGGCCATTGGGTGTCCCTTGGTGCCATAAGGCACCAGAGTGCCTGCTACCGTGCTTTGCCACTGACTCACGGCACACTGTGGGCAGCCCGCAACATGCTAACTGGGCAGGTCTTCTCCCCCTTAGGTGGTCGATGAATAAGATGGGTACAGTTGGGGCCAAACATTGATTGTGCTGGTGTGGGCTGAAGAAGCGATCACATTGATATTGTGGAAGGGCCTGAATGAAATGGGTTAATGAAATTGGGTATGACTAGAATTGGTGATGCCCTAACAAATAGGGGCTTGTGGCCTTGGGGTTAAGATGTCTGACTCTTACTATGAAGGTTGGGTGGTCATGGCCAGGTGTTTCCTTGGCTCAGGTAAGCCACAAAAAATTTGGTGTAGGGCCCTTTAAGGGCTGAACATGGCGTGGGGACGGAGATAAGAGCAGGGTAGGTGTGCAAATCCAGCGGTTCCCATGGTTTGCATAAGCCGCAATAACTGTTGTGGGCCCTTTGTGGGCTGAACGTGGCCAGGCGATGGGTACAATAATCCCCATGAAGCTAGAAAACTGGGTATCACGGCAAGGACATTGAACACATGTGATGCCGGGCAAAGTATTTGAGCTCCCGCGCAACTAGGAAGGGGTCCTTATGTAATGCAACTGGTGTTATGCTAAGCGCTCTCGTCTAAAAGCTGAAGTTTAATGTTCCTCAGGTAATACAACTGGGGCTATGCTAAAGCGCTATCATTTGAAAATCTGATTTCAATGTTCCCCATGTACTGCAACTGGTGCGGTGCTGGGCGCTCTCAATTGAAAATCTAAATTCAATGTTCGTCATGTAATGCAAATGTTGCTATGCTAGGCGCTCTCATTGAAGGTCTAATTTCAATGTTCTTCATGTAAAGACTGGTGCTATGCTAGGCTCTCACAATGGAAAGCCTGATTTCAATGTTCCTTATGTAATGCAACTGGTGCTATGCTAGGCTCTCACAATTAAAAGTCTGATTTCAATGTAAGGTTGAAAAGCCCAGTTTCGGGACAGGCAGCCATCGCAGGCTGAGGACCGTTCATGCTTAAAGTGAGCTTGGGCCGGTTCACAAGAAACACAAATCCTTGCTGAAACGAACAGCCGGGTTAGCTCGCTCGAATTCTCATTCCACATTTTGTGGTATTAATTATTCAAGAGTACCTATGCACGCGTGTGCTGCTACACATATAAATTAGGGGTCTGTGTCAAATAGCGTCTATGCACCCATCGCAGGTACATGTATTGATTAGAAACTAGTTATGTCACACAGTGCCTCTGTGCCTGTGACTTAGTACACGTAGTCATTATATGCCTGTGGTTTGTCACACGGTACCTATACACCCTTGTGCTAGTACATTTATGAATAATATTAATGTATTGTGTCACACGGCACCTATGCACCCTTGTGCTTGTACAATCAAGCATTATATGCCTGAGGTTTGTCACGCAGTACCTCTGCCACGCAGTACCTATGCACCTTTGGGCCTGTACAATAAAGCATTCTATTCCTGTGTTGTGTCACACTGTGCCTATTCCCCGTGGACTTGGGCACAGTTAGGCATTAGATGCCCATGTTGGGTCATACAGAACCTGGGCACCCTTGTGCTTGTACAATTTTTTACTGGATACGTGAGTGGTGCCACACAGTGCCGATGCATCAGTTTACTTGCGCATTAGATGTCTGTGTTGTGTCACACAGCACCTATGCACCCCAGGCTGTGGGTGTGGGTGGTACAGTCTCAGAATGTAGTCAATAGGGCTGGCATGAAAACTGTATCTCTTATCAAAAGGCTAAGAGCACTAATCTTCTGTGTTTTAATGTCCTTAATGTATGGCTCAGATACCTGGGAAGTAATCAAGACAGCAATGACGGCGGGATGCATGGGAGGTGATCCGCACAGCAATAACGGCAGGATGTGGACAAGAAATGAGACCGGAATATCTGGAACGGGTGTGGCAAGCGGCATCATCGAGTGTGATGAGCAATCAAGTGAATAGCTCAGAGGTGCCAGCATGCATGGGTGAGATGCTGCGGCCCATGCACTGTATTGGTTGGGTATATGTATTGACAAACACAATTTGCCGCCAGCTGGGATATTTTTAGCAGTCCACTGCGTTTCGAAGGTATATGTACACCTCAACAACCCTGTCTTGGAAAAGTATTCTGCCTTTAAACAACATCTTATGGCGCTTGTACACACAGGTAGCATCTTAGTGCATACTGCGCGGTGTTGGGATGCTCCGTAGAAGCAAGCAGATGGTTAATAGGGGGAGAGACTTATTCGGAGCCAATCCCAGAACCTAGTGGCCAGGCGTATGTTGTTCGCACATTCCTTGGCTATGTTTATGGGAAATCTTGGGGCCTGTGGGGCACTTCCTGTGTAGTCTTCTGGATATTTTACAAGTTCCAGGGTCAGTCGGCCATTCCAACATGGCACCAACCCTGTTGGAATGGGTGCAGTTACACTAGCAATGAGTCTCGTTGTCTGGTGCAACACGTATATCAGGCGCATCGTGCTTCTGAGGCCATTTAGTGGCTCCCAGATGGTATGTTAAGCTCCTCTTTAGTCAGCCAAAGCTAAGGGGACGGGTGCACAGCTGATACAGAAGTCTCTTAAGGTTGCCTGCCCTGCCAGGAATTTGGCAGTATGCATGTCACTAGTATTCTATAGAGGCACCCTGAGCAGGTCCTGGAACATATTTAGTATGGGAGGATCTGCAAACGTGGATAGGGGGAGGGATGACAGTGGACTGGGGTTACACATGCGTTGCAGCACCCGGAACGGTTGGGTTTGGTTGGGTCAGGTGTATGCCAAACAAATTTGAGCACGCCCACCTTCCAGTGATGAAGAGGACTAGTTCTACATATAGCGAGTCAGACAGTGGGTGCATAGTTAAAGACTCACTAGGTCTGGCGTCATAAGCAGGGATAGGGGCTAAGATCCCGAATGTTTTTTTTTTACCATGGCCAGGATCGGGTACGTACACTGCTCTTGACTGGATAAGGCAGTATGTCTGATTAACTCAAGGGCAAGGGGCGCAGCATGGCCTTCCTAGAAGTCGGAAGGGGGAGGCCAGATAGTCGATCAACAATACTGGCCTGTGGCGGTAAGGTCATGATTGGTGAGCATAGTGTACGGTCCTTAACAAGCATACCCATGGTCAAAATGGGGACGCCCGAGGGGGAGACGGAGGGTCTCTCATGGAAATCCAAGGGCAGTTACAGCCGGTAGGCGGGAAAGGTGCGGGGTAGGGAGGTCAAGCTTCCAGTAGGCGGGTAGGCTACCCTGCAAGCACATGCGCTCAAGGACACATAACTACAGCGGCCTCCTGTTATGGAGTTGAATCTTTAAGGGTGTAGGGGGTGGGGGCCTGGTGGAGGTATCCATCCGGTAAGCTGGACCCCCTGCGCAAGGTCACTCCGGTTGGAGTTTGGGAACTAGCTTGAACTTGACCTAGGGCCGCCAGTCATTGACCTTGCCGTAGGCTCTAACAGGGATACGCAGAAAGAGAATATCATCATTGCTTAGCTTACCATAGGAACCAATATGTATTAGAAACATGTTAAGGTTAGCCAATTGACAGCTTGTTCCTATCAATGTATGAGACTTTCTGCATATTGGGTGTATAATGAAAATAAAAATAAGGGGGGGGGCCCTAGGGGAGTCAGATGACTGCCCACCCCAAGGTTTACGGGTGAAGAGGAGGGGGACTTTAGGCAAGTAACAGGGCATATGTCCTTGCATTTGTTTTGTGGTTTTTCTGCCTGCACATCCTATGGCATGTTTACCCACAGTATGGTGCATACGGCATGCTGTCAATCAGCACAATGCCAATGGCTTTAAGGTTGTTTACTCTATTTCTTAGTGCACACAGCTGTAAGTCTCCATATACTCGACTACGCTCTTCCTTTCATTCAGGTGCATCTACAACATTAAGCTCTCTTAAATACCATTTTAACATACCTCGTCCTACCCCACTCAGGGTCAGTGGTTTTGTAGACCTTGGTGTGGGGGTACAGACCGTAAGTAATATTTCCAGTGTCCAGTTTTTCACTGGCGTCTATCCCAGGCTGCACTAGCTACTTATAAAACTTGTAATTGAAAGATCGTTAACAGCACCCATGAAATGACAACCTACCCTTTCTGACACTCACTCCCTGAACACCATTTTCGGGCTACCAGCAAAAGGAATGTCTGTGTTTTGGTGTGATCCTAGCCCATCTGTTTTGACACTCAGTGGGAGCTCGGCATTTGCATTCCTTTCAAGAGGTACATACATGACCGTGGACATGAAGCCCCCGGGATAGCATCCACAGACATATGTGTGCATACGCAAGCCGAATGCCTCTGCTGGTGGCCAGACAGTGCCCATCACTTCTCTGGAATTTCAGCCAGACATTTCAAACAGCCCAAAAGGCTGACAATTTCTCAAAGAATTAACAGCATCTTTATTTTCTTTCATTTGAACCCTATCAACAAAAGCCCACTCCTGACAGAGAGCCAATATCACCTGATCCCTTGATTATTTCTAGCGCCTCTTCAGCCTTCTTTGCTTGCGATCAGGCGGCCTCAGCGCAGGTCAGCTCGTCCAATAAACGGCCCGACACTCGTGCTGCGCCAGACAGGTTTTGCCTATTAACTGGAATAAGCCCCGGGGAAGACAGAATCACTCGTCTAGGACATCGACGCCCAGGAGAAATGAACAATCCACAATGCCACCACCACAAATTGAATTGCAGGTCTGAGGGTCTTCTTCCATTGCTTAAAATGGAACACTTTGATCCCCATCCGTGCATAAGTATACCTCAAAGGATGAAAGGTTCTTTCTGATTACATTCTATTGTTTATTACCAGAGGTCACAACCAAGTCTCTTAATAACTGTTTAACAACTGTGTACTGATGAAAATTCGACATAATTATTCTATAGCCAAAAAGCATTGATGTCATATATGAAAACAAGTTACTTACCTGTAACTGTAGTTCTCTAGTATTGGTAGCTTTCATAGATTCACATACCTGAGTCATTCCCCATCGTCGAGACGGGAGTCTCCGGTATATAAAAAGCAATGCTTAGCAGTATAACCAACTGAAAAGAGGCCTAGGCCCATTTCCCTTTTGCAACCCATAACCTTTGTTATGTAAAAAAGGACCAAACTTTTCCCTTAGCCAATCAGAGCTCCTCATACTCTAGAACACTCCTAAGAGAACCTTTTGCCCCTCAGATTTTCGGGCACTTGTGCCATACACACCTTTTGTGCCTAACCCGAAGTGAGCCTCTCAGGGGAGGAGGGTGGGTGTATGTGAATCTATGAAAGCTTCCAATGCTGGAGAACTACAGTATTGGAGTTTAATAGATTCACATACCTGAATCTGAATAGTGAGCAGTAAATCATAGCACATTTTGTTTTGTCACCTACTTCTCTCAAATAGGTAACATATGTCCTTCCCCCATAGCAGTAGCTGTATATAAATATCCATAGACAGATTGTTCATAAATTATATACAAAACAGCATACAGCAATAAAATGTGCTTATCTTACCAACCAAGGAAGAAGGGATGACAAAGAAGGCTCACTGTTACTGGAAAAGGTTCCTCAGTACGGCTTGTCCCACTGCTACATCGCCTCTTGCATGAGCGTCTAGTCAGTAATGTGTGGTGAACGTATGCGTACTCCTTCAGGTAGCCGCCCTGCAGATGTCCTGGATAGGTACGTCTGAAAACAGAGCAGTAGAGGTTGACACCGCTCTTGTTGAATGTGCACGAACACTTGCATTAATCGGCTTCCCCGCCGCCTGATGACAGTATTGAATGGCGTTTGATATCCACCTTGCGATTCCCCGTTTCGACAACGGGAACCACTTCCTGGGGGCACTAAAAGCCACAAATAATTGTGTAGATTTCCTGAAAGATTTTGTTCTTTGCAAGTAAAATTTCAGACAATGCTGAACATCCAGAGTATGGAGAGTCCTCTCTGCAGCTGTAGATGGTTGAGGGAAGAATCTTTTAAGGATCAATGGCTCATTCAAGTGGAAATCCGTTGGTACCTTTGGTATAAATTTTGGATTCGTTCTGAGCACCATCCTGTCCTCTCTGAATTGCAGAAAAGTTTCTTGAGTTGTAAGTGCATGTATCTCTCCAACTCTCCTTTCTGAAGTCAGAGCTATTAATAGAACCACTTTCCAGGACAGGAATTTTAGATCAGTTCTGTGAATTGGCTCAAATGGTGTTTTCATCAACTGTGATAAAACAATGTTCAGTTGCCATTTTGGAAGTGGAGACCTGATAGGTGGGTAAACTCTAAACAACCCATTCATGAATTGTTTTATAATCCTCTCTGACCACAGAGACGGACCCGATGGGCTTCTCCTGTATCTAGAGATCGCCGCTAGATGCACTTTAATAGAGGCCTGGGCCAATCCCGACTTTGATGCAAAGCAGCCTCAATATAGAGGTTGTCCCTCTGTGCACCACTTTAAAGAAAAACAAATGTTTCTAATCCAATAGAGTTTTAAATAAAAAATGTAAACCAAAGTTCTTCAATTTTGAGTTTTTAATGATCATTCTCATCATGATCCATCTTCTTCCGATTATTTAATTGTTGTTTCTCCACTGTCAAAATCCAGTGTGTTAACTCAAATGCATAATTTTCTATGACAAGGAATCCATGCGAAACATGTGCGTTTAATTAAAGGGTGAAGGTGTCCACATGTTTCGCATGGATTCTTTGTCATAGTCATCCAACCATACCTGAGATATAACGAGATGTTCTTTTGTTAAGTACTTTTTCATTTCATCTTTGCTTGTAGAACTATCCCCTGACGAAGGGCACTGTGAATGCCTGAAATGCATTGGAAAAATGAGTTTCTGTGAATTATGCATTTGAGTTAACACACTGGATTTTGTCAGTGGAGAAAGAACAATTAAATAATCGGAAGAAGAAGATGGATCATGATGAGAATGATCATTAAAAACTCGAATTGAAGAACTTTGGTTGAACTTTTTTATTTAAAACTCTATTGGATAAGAAAAATGTGTTTTTCTTTAAAGCGGTGCGCAGAGGGACAACCTCTATATTGAGGCTGTTTTGCATCAGTTCACGTACACTACGCTGTTAGGAACAGACAGCGATACCTCTGTAGCACGCTACAAACTGATCAGCTTTCAAGTTTGGATTACAAGGCTGTGCGAGTCCCATTTCTCTTTGTTCCAATCCTTACTTTGCCAGCCGTAGTAAATTTGGGATGATCTGATGCACCTCTGCCTGCAGAGGATGTAGGTCGTTCTCTTGACACCACAAGTAGAATCTTTTCCATTTCATTTGATATGTTTTATTAGTGCTCTCAGCCCTTGCTTTCGCCAGGATCTCCCTGCATTCTGCCGGAATGCTTAATTGATGAAATTCACGGTATTCAGGAGCCAGGCCGCTAATTGCAGAGATGTCGGGTCTGGATGCTGCACCTGTCACTGAGCCATAGTGAACAGTGCCGGTATTGGCTGTAGACGTATTTGTTCTGTTTCCGATAAAAGGAGCAGTTCCATGAACCAGTACTACCTGGGCCACCAAGGGGCTATCAGGATTATCCTGCATGGTTCCTTCTTCATCTTTGTGAGCACTCGCGGCAGAAGGGGAATCGGCGGAAAAGCGTAGGCAAAGACGCCTCACCATGCCATCGAAAACGCATTCCCCCACAATCCCTGTTGGTGATGCCAGCTTGCAAAGAACTGGCATTTCTTGCTCTGGGCTGTCGCAAATAGATCCACTGTCGGCATTCACCATTTGCCAAAGATTTCCAGTAGTTTGTCCTGGTTGAGTTCCAACTCGTGACAGGTCGTCCTCTGCCTGCTTTGAGTGTCCACTGTCGTGTTTGATCCCCTGCAAGATGTTCTGCTTTTAGAGCTACTTTGTGTCTTATAGCCCATTTCCATATCTTCTGAGCTTCTCTCAACAGAGAGAGTGATCTTGTGCCCTTCTGCTTGTTTATATAGTACATCGCGGTTGTGTTGTCTGTCCGCACTAACAACGATCTTCCTTCGACTCTTGGCAGGAAGGCTAACAATGCCAAACCTATTGTCCTCAATTCCAATAGGTTTATGTGAAGTTGCTGCTTCTGCTGCTTCCATTGGCCGCTGACCTGTAAATCCTGGAGGACTGCTCCCCATCCTTCCAGAGAGGCATCTGTGGTAACCACTAATGGGGCTGGTTCGGTAAGGAAGGAAAGACCCACCGAGATGTTGCTTCTGCGAGTCCACCACGTTACCGCCTGCAACATCGGTTGCGTGACGTTGATTTTGTCCTCGAAGGATCCCTTTGCATGGCACCACTGTAGATCTATCGCCTCTTGCAATGGACGCATTCTCAATTGACAAAGGGGGATGAGTGGTATGCACAAAGACATTGTCCCGAGAAGCGATTTGTACTTTTGGACTGAAAGACACTTTTTCTCCTGAACTCTTTGGCTAGAGATACAAGTCCCAATTGTCTTTCTGTTGATGGGAATGCCTTGTTTTGTGAAGTGTCTAGGATTGCACCTAAAAATATGATCCTTCTGGATGTTTGAATAGACGATTTTTCCACATTTAAAGTCAGACCCAGATCTGCAAACAGCTGCATGCATTCCGAAGTTGAAGTTTGAACCGACTTCACCGATGGTGCCTTTATCAACCAATCGTCCAGGTATGGGAATATTTGGTGTTTTTGTCTTCGGAGATAAACTGCCACCGGCGCCAGACATTTTGTAAAAATCCTCGGTGCAGACTTTAGGCCGAACTGCAGCACTCTGAACTGGTAATGGTCTCCGGCCACTGTAAATCGAAGGTACTTTCTGTGGGAAGGGTGAATGGGGATACAAAAATATGCATCTTGTAAATCTAGGGAGGTCATTTGATCTCCTGGGTTTAAGAGTAGCAGAATATCCTGAATGACAGTTTTTTGAGATAGGCATTTAGAGACCTTAGGTCCAGAATCGGACGCCATTGGAGAGCATTCTTTCGGATCAAGAAGAAACAGGAATAAAACCCTTTCCCCCTTTGGGAGTTCAGTACCAGTTCTATTGCTCCCTTTCTGAGCATTGACTGAATATCCCGACGCATGTGAGATAGATGTTTGACTTCTTGATACGTAGGTGGCATGGGAGGAGGGAATTGCAGAAATGATCGAGAAAGTCCTAATCTTATTATCTGGAGGACCCATTTTTACGATGTTATTCTCTGCCACTGATGTAAATAGTAGGTTACTCTTCCAGCCAGGGGAACATTTGGAGGGGTAGGACTATAAGAAGCTGGACACCGTAGGTTGTCATTGGCTTTTATTGCTGTCTTTACCTGGACGACCTCCTCGTCCTCTGGGAGCAGATTTAGAATAGCTTCCAGATTGTCTCTGTCCGCATTGCTGTCCGTATTGCTGCGATGAGGAAGAATAAGAGGGGTATCTACCTTGTTGGTATCCACCTCTATAAGATGGTTGTCCTCTCCCTCTGGCACCTCGAAAGGGCACCTTCCGATATTGCAACGTGCCCGAGGCCTTCGCCGTATCTGTGCCCTTCTTAATACCTTTGATGGGTTTCATCCACCAGACATCCAAACAAATCCTCCCCATCAAATGGCAGATCCAGAATCTTATTTTGGACCTCTGGTCTAAAGGCAGTGCCCCTCAGCCAACCCTGGCACCGTAAAACTGCTGCTCTTCCTAGAGAGCAAAAGGCTGTGGTAGCGATGTCCATTGCACAGTCGATGACTTCACCCGAAGTCCTCTCACCTTCTTGCAGAACCTTCTTCGCCTCCTGTTTGCTGTCTTCCGGAAGGAGGTCGACATATGGTGCCATGTCGCACCACATCTGACTGTCATATCTGCCCAGAATGGCAAGGGCATTAGCTGCTCTGACTAGAAGAGCTGACATGGAGGAGAATCTTTTTTGCTGCATTGTCTAAACGCCATCCTTCCATGTCCGGTGGTGCAGAAATAGGCGCTGATGGGTTCTTTGATTTCTGTTGATCTGCCTGCGAAATTATAGAAACCGGTTAAGGATGGCCCAGCAAACACGCTGGTGCGTCCGAGGGTGCCTTATACTTTTTGTCCAACCTAGCGAGCACAGGTGTAACCGTTGCTGGAGTCGTCATCACCTTCAAGCCTTCCTCCCATACATGGGTCATGATTGGTATGGATCTAAATGATTTATGATAAGTCTCTTTAAAGTCATAGAGGAAGCATTCTGTCTGAGTTGTCCTCATTGGCAGCAGAAATATTTTTGCAGCTCTCTCCATCAAGTTATGGAATCCACTAATATCCACTGGTGGAGAATCCGCCGCCCCTTGTGTGGGCTGTGATACTCTTCATAACCCTCTTCATCCTCATCCTCTTGACATTTCACATGGAGTTGCGACGGGCTACTAGCATATCCAAAGGGCCCCTTGTCTTCATCAGACTCTTCCTCCTCTAAAAGGTGTGATGGAACCAGAGGAGTAATCTTAATCGGTGAAGTCACCTCTGGCGTAATCTTTTTTTTTTTTTTTCTGAAGTTTCTCTCGTTGACGAGCCCGTGGATAGGTTCGCCATCGACACTACGGTCAACGATGTTGTTGTCGTCGTCGACACTGCACCAGAACCATTCCTCGCCGACGACATAGTAATCGTCGTCGACGTTCCCGTCGACGACCCCGTCGTCATCACCGTCGATAACGAGCCCATCATCGACATGGTCGTCGTCATCACTGCCATCGTCGTCAATGTTACCGGCGTCGACGCTCCCGTCGACGCTGACGACGTCGACACCATAACAGGTAATGGCAATTTCTGTACCTCTGTCTTCGCCGCCGTAGATGATGATTTCTTTGTCGACGCTCTCATCGACGATCCCGTCGACGATGTAGATTCTTTGCTTTTCTCCTCAGGAGTAATAGAAGATGGTTTCCTGAAGGATTCCTTGACCAGAGGTGGGGACTTTGAAGGCTCAGAAGAGGCTCTCTTTGACCTTCTCTCCAGAAGTGTGTCCTTTGCTCTCCTTTTCTTTTTGCTGAGGTGATTTTGAAGGACTACGCCCTGAAGACTCATGAGTGGTCTTTTTTTAGGGCCTTCTCAGGACGTTCCCCTGAGGAGTGAGCCTGAGGAGATCTTGATGTTTTCTGAGATCTCCTAAATGTAGAGGAGGACACCTGATCACTATCACTAGAGATCACCTCCTTTCTAGCATCAATTTTCTGGAGCTATATGAAAAGGCGTCCCTCACGATCTCTAAGGGTCTTACTAGAGAAAGTGCGACATACCTTGCAGTCCTTGGCTTGGTGGTCCGGGTAAAGACAATAAATGCAGTCTTCATGTGGATCATCAGTGTAGAGTCTCTTCTTAGAGCAGGTAGCACAAGCTCTAAATAGACTCTTCTTCTCTTTCCCAGACATTCGACAGAATGTAGTTGAGAACAGGTCACAATATTCTCAAATCCAAGAGAAAATAGAAAGAAATTAAGTTCCTGAAAAGCTGAATAGCTAGAGTTTGAGCAGAGCTCAAAGGAGACTCCCAAGTACAACGTGCCCGTAGAAAATCTGGGGGTCAAAATGTTCTCTCAGGAGTGTTCTAGAGGGGGAGGAGCTCTGATTGGCTAAGGGAAAAGTTTGGTCCTTTTTTACATAACAAAGGTTATGGGTTGAAAAAGGGAAATGGGACTAGGCCTCTTTTCAGTTGGCTACACTGCTAAGCATTGCTTTTTATATACCAGAGACTCCCGTCTCGACGACGGGGAATGATTCAGGTATGTGAATCTATGAAAGCTCCAATACTGGATTAAATATACATTAGAAACCATACTTTGTGATACACTTGGGCCCTCCAAGGGGTAAGTAAGCACTAACAAACACCAGGTATACAGCACAACACAGTGACTGTGACTTGTAATGCAGCACCACAAATAAACTACTTTTGTACTGTACACATGCAATGATGATATGAATTCATATTGCATAGTGTTTATTTAAATATTGCCCATGTATCTAGATAGGTGGCATGGATCAAATGAACTGGGATGTTTTAACTTGAGCTGTTCCTCATAATTTCAAAGGCTGCATGTTAGTGATCACGCAATAAAAATGCTGAATATTTATTTTACCTGGGACCATTCCTTCTGGCTAATGCACATCTACATTTGTGGAAAAAAGCAAAATGCATATGAAAATAAAGGTATGCTCCCTGAGACACAGACTTTCATAAGCCTCGGCCAAGTAAGCAGTAAATAATCAATTGTTTGTCAACTACATTATGCTTCATAACATTTTAAGCATCAGGAAAACAATCTAGTATCTAAAAGATAAAAACAGGCTTTTGGCGGAATCGCAAGCTCACCCTTGGTGGCTTGGCACAAGCAGCACAGTCATCATTAAAGCAAAATGAATGAGGTACACATACACCCATAGTAAAACAGTATCACAGTTAATAAGAAGCTGAATTACAAGAAACTTTTCTGGAAGTTGAAATCCAACCACGGAGCAAGGCTGGCCGCTCTGACATTGCACCACGTCAGGTTCTATAACCCCTGCGGCTCAGTTTACTGGTCAACAAAACCATCTTCCCCATGAGAACCCTGCGGTATATACTGTGTAGTGTTTGTGTAGATAGAACTGAACATACACATGTTTGCCCAAGATAAACTTAAAGCAATTATATATTTCTAATAATACAAGAAGAAGAAAGTTTCATCCACATACATGTCAATACTACAACTTTTCCTAATGTTTCTGAGCATCTTCAGATGTCAGGAAGGCTGTTCCCCAAAAAGAAGATGTTGTAGCCTATCTGTCCAAGATGCAGACTCAATCACCCAGACAACGATGGTAGGCTCCATCATGTGCAACACTACCTCTAGTGCCTCTTTGCCGCACTCCAAGTTTTAAGACTCCCAACCTCTATGCAGAACTGCTTGGTGCTCTACAGCATAATGATTCACCAATATGCTGATGGTACACAACCCCACCTAAAGGTATGCTTTGCTTCAGACATCTAACACCTCAATTAAAATATCAATCAATGTTTTGTACAGCACATCAAATCACCCATGAGGGTCTCGAGGCGCTCGACCACTGCACCTCAAACACTGCTTGCACATCACACAGATGTGGATGTTTAGCACTTACCTGAAGTTCAACCCAACCAAGACAGAATTCCTGTTACTTGACAAGAAGCAGAAACAGTACAAACCTGGCTTAAAGATCAGTCTGGCACTGCCCGTTTATAGTCAGCTACTGGTTTGAAATTCTATCTCAGCTTAAAGGCACGATGAGGTGGGATATCCCAGGCACAGTCAATGCGTGTGCTTGGGCTCCTCCCTGAGAACCCGAAATAACAACTTGGCAGGTGCTTTACAAAACTAGGCTTCATGGTGACAA
This sequence comes from Lissotriton vulgaris, assembly GCF_964263255.1. Taxonomy (NCBI): domain Eukaryota; kingdom Metazoa; phylum Chordata; class Amphibia; order Caudata; family Salamandridae; genus Lissotriton; species Lissotriton vulgaris. The sequence continues at coordinate 165,619,479 of NC_141699.1, read as the reverse complement.
AAGGGCACATAGCGATTCACTAGCTGGGTTTGCAACCCCCAACAGGGAAAGCTGGGGAGAAGGATTTGATGGAATGGGCGAGGGCAGAAGACTCACATATGAGGAGGACCAGGAGGGACGAGAAAGAGCAAGATGTCCTGTTGGTCTGGAATGCAATGACTCAGGCACTATTGGAGCCCCTAGTCAGGATCACCCTACCTTGACCAACTAAGCGGGCTGGCAGTTGAACCACAACAGTTTTGGGTTGCCTGAGATTTTGAACCTAATGGATGACTATGCTTGGAGGGTTTATGACTAGAATAAGAACAGCAGTCAAGACTTCACACAAGATGTGCTCAATGAAATACGTGGAAGCCACAAGGGGTGGGTATGGGTGGGAGGGATGTTGTAAATACCAGAACTATTCTCTGGGAACTGTTAATGTTGAATGGATAAAAACATGTTATTTTTGTTCTTCCAGGGTCCAAACTGGGGTATTGCATTATACAGTGCCACTGTAGATTTGAACAAAGGACTGATAGACTTTGCCAGTATTGGGATATTTTATCCTGAACACAATCCCCCTTTGTGTCATGGATGTTTGTCATTTCCTATTATTGTATGTGGTGTTACGGTGTATGCTATAACGTATCCTGTATGTAATTGAAAAATGTCAATAAAGAAATGTACTTTAAAAACAAAAATCTGGCTTAATGACCTTAACCCCAACTTTCACCAAATATCAAGTCACCTGGATTCATCTTGGCCATCAACCTCATCCTCAAGAAACACTTTGCCAAAAAACAAAGAAGGGCTGGTATCAGCACTATCTTCTAAAGTAAGTCAAACCGTATCTTCCAGAAAGTGACTTTAACACAGCTGTTCAAGCCTTCGGTTGGTGGCAAGGCCTTGCTCCAGGGCCACCCAGACTCCCTATTAAGAGTCTGAAGAAATATGATCACATCAGCCCCATCCTGATGGAAGTCCACTGGCTCCCCTTGCTGACCCACAACATCTTCAAACCAGCAGCTTTGTTTACTAGGCTATCATGAGCAGCAACTCTGCTCATTGTACAGAATAGCTCACCATCGCTGCTATCTACTGGCACACCCACAGAAAGGACAACATCAGCCTGCAGACTAAAAAGTGTAAAAAAAGAAAAAACAAGGCAGCAGCCTTTTCCAACTATGCACCCTGGATCTGGAACTACATTGCTGTACACCCATCAGCTCCGATTTAGGAAAGAGTTGAAGGCTCACTTCTTTAAAGAACGTTACATCACAGCCAATTAACCAATCACATAGTAGATTCTTCTCCTATCACTTCTTGACTTTAATGCTTGTCCTGATCTCATACAGCACTCTGTTGCCTTTTGGCTAGGTTTGCACAATAGAAATTCCATAAACATACATACATACATACAAAGATAAAAGAGCGCAGAGACAAAACAAGACTGTCCCTCTGGTCATCATGCTTGACACCAAACATCTTACTACATACGCCACACTTTGAACCAACACTCTTCCAGCCCTGAACAGTGATGCTACTTTGGGGTAAACAATCCTTTGTCTCACCCTCTTCATTCGACTTCATGCTCACAAGCAGCTGCCTCAGCAACAAATGATGGACGGAATGCTGAGTAAACCAAACATTCACCCACAGTCACGAAATCCTTGTTAAATCCATTGTTCATTTGCTCTCTACAGCACCCCAGTTTGGACCCAGCCATATGCAAATCAGTCTTGACCATGCTCCTCATGGGAACAGTCCAGCCCGAACTACCAAGCTGGGTCCTCACTGGACCAGAAACAAACATCCTGGGACCGGTTTCGGTATTTTACCCCTCATCAGCCAGGCTAGCTTGAATCCAGTGGCACAGTGAGCAAGGGACCCACGTCTGGGCATACCCATCCCACTTAGGGCAAAAAGTGCTACAGCAACGAATGATGGACCGGATGTTGAGTAAATCAAATATTCACCCCCAGTCAAGAGATATGGGTTAAATCCCCTAAAACTGGTCCCAGGATGCTTGTTTCCGGTCCAGGGAGGACATGGCTTGGCGGTTCGGGCTGGACTTTTCCCATGGGGAAGAGGGGCAAGACTGATTTGCATATGGCTGGGTTTAAACTGGAATGACAAAAAAGGATAAGTTACTTACCTGTAATCCTAGTTCTCTTCCAGGATTATCCTCATCAAAGTTATAAGCAACCCACCCGCCTCCCCAGGTAAATGATGCGTTGTCAAAGTGTTTATAGTTTATTCTTGAGCCCTGCCTTTCAGGGTTATGCAAAGAACAACTGACCTAACTGTCACCACTGAGGCATGATGGGAAGTCAGGGGTCATGGCTGCCTTAACGGCACAGTGCCAGTTTTTTGTTGAAAATGCTTTCATTTTCTATGCTATTGCTTTACAATGCAGCCTGTGGGCTAACAATGTCTATCTATTAGCAATTTTCAGGATTTATGAGTGTTTTGCTCATTAAAACACAGAGTTCAAGAGCTATTTGACCTAATGTGTTTTTTATATGCTTGAAAATACAGTCTATGTATGGGTAATTACATTGTTTAGCCTCAGTTTTGGGGCTTCATTTGTGTGAGAAAAAATGATATATGTACATACATATATGTGGAGCTAGTTATATGTGATTTCCATATATAGTTTTATATTACTTCCGGGGTCCCCGCACATGGGCGGGAATATTCAGTGCTTATGACTATTGATGAGGATCCCCTGGAAGAGAAACAATGGATTTAGGCCGAGATCTCTGTATGGGGGTGAATGTTTGACATTGTTCAGTATTCTGTCCACCAATTGTTCTTTTTGCTTTTGACACCTGAGTGGGACGGGTATGCCCAGACGTGAGTCCCGTACTCTCCATTCCACTGGAGTCAAGCTAGCCTGGCTGATGTGGTATGATACCCCGAAACCGGTTCCCAGGATGCTTGTATCGAGTCCAGGGAGGACCTGGCCTGACAGTATGGGCTGGCAAGTTCCCATGAGAAACAGGGTCAAGACATATCTACATATGGCTGGGTTTAAACTGGAATGGCGTGGGGAGCAAAAACACGATGGATTTAGGCCCAGATCTGTGTACTGGGGTGAATGTATGACAGTGTTCAGCATTCTGTCCATCAATTGTTCTTTTTGCACATGCAGCTGCCTGCCTGATGATAACTGGTTATCATAAGAACACCAACACTCTTCCTATCATAGGCCACTCTATGAACACACACTACTCTTCAAATAAGCCAAAATTTAAGGGGTAGTGTACAATTGGTCCACTGCTTTCAGTGCTTTAGAGCCTGGTCAGGAATTTGAAGCGCTGTGATGTGCAATGCGATCTGTATTTACTCTTTACTTCACAAACCAAGGTGGAATACCTTTGATAAGGCAATCGTGTTGGTCTGTATTTCGTGTTGAAGGGCACATTAAACTGCCAGCAGAAATGCCTCTTTAACTACATGCAAATATTTGCTGTTATAACTTATACATGTGCTCTCTGCGAATGGAGCACAGAAATGAACGATGCTTTATGCTAATTTTCAAATCCACATCCAAATGTATTTTTAGGTTTATGTATTCATGACAAAACACATAATAATACAAGATCAGTAGTGGTGCATGAACCCCCTCCCCCCACACCCAAGTGGCAGTGTGATAATCAGCCATAAATGGCCAAAAAATGCACCCCAAACGTCAATTAAAAAGATTGTGGCTGAAAAAGGAAGGGTGGGTCATCAAAATGTACCTAGGTGGGAATGATCTGTGTCATACACACATATCCATGTTGTCAAAGATTCAGACAGAGGAAGAGTTGCTGGTATCATCACAAAATGGCTTACCGCAGTGGGTGCTGAGGGAGAGCAGCAGGCCAGCCGAATGGAAGTGTTCACTGTGGTTAGCTGCTCGCTCAGGCTCTCTACCTCCCTCTGGGCCGCCTCGGCTCTCTGCAAAATACAAACAAAACTAGATTTCTGTTCAGCTGTACACTTTATCAAGCCAGGCAATGATGTCCTTAAATGTCAGAAAAGGTACCCGCCGCAGCGAGGCACACATAATGGGTTTCCTGAGGCTGTGGACAAAAGGGAGGGAACAAATGCTCATAAAATCAAGGAATTTGATGACGTTTTCTATTTATTTATATATTTATTTTGATGTTTTGTATCGCGCCAACGTGCACCCCCCTCCTACTTAGCGGCATGAGCACACAGTCAAACAAAACGGTGCATGCAGTTGGGTATGGTTGCAGGCCACTATATCACGTTCAAAATGCCCAGCTACAAAAATACTGATTCCATAATATCCACTACCACCACACCACCAGGATAGGTATTGGTAGGTGTGCATAGATTTACTATTCTTAACGCCACATTGTCTCACCTTGACGATATAGTGGAAGTGGACACTGTGGATGCAATAGTTTGGTAGGGTGCTCTTTGGAGCAGGATATAGTGAGCGCCCCACCCTTCCATCTGAGGATACATTCTAAGTGTGTTGTTAATAAGACCAGAGTGAATAAAGGGCGGAACAGCTGCATTTAATACCAGGGCTGATGGACACTGTACAAATATTAACTTTAGAAGGTCATTGGGGACGTATGGAAGATTTATAAGTCTCTACAACCAAGTCGCACAACCAAGACATTGGCTAGTCCATATACACATAATCCACCCGCCCATCGTTATTAACTCTGATTCTGACAGTGAACCGGATGCACGCAATGGCATTACCTACTTAATGAAGAGATTTATAAGAAACTCTAAGACGAGGTGAAACTTTGACTTTGGACAGTTACTAAAATTTCAGCTGCACAATGTTCTCTTTCGGGTAAAAGTCGCCTGGACTTTACTCTTCGAAGACAAAAATGCACGCATACATGGAAGTCCGGACAATGGCCTCACTCGTGATTTCAGTCTAGATCAGGACTGGGGCTGAGGGCATTGATTACAATCCGTGATTGAGATAATCACACCTGGGTGGCAGAGATTCGTCTTGAGACCCTGTTATAAACAGGAGTCCCACCTGTGGATCTTCTCTATTTTGGAAGCAGGCTGCCTCGATTTGAGTGTAGCATTGGGATCGGAAGGAAGAACCAATGACAGAAGGCATGTCTTGCGAGGCTATGATTTGTCTGTGTTGCTCCTCAATGATTTTAAAGAACCATTACACTTGTGTTTTTTCCTGAGCGGTCCATACCCCTCTTCTTTCTGCATCTCATGTCACTGCGATGCCTCCAGGAGATACCAAAACACATTTATTTGATGGATTTGCAAGGGATTTCTTCCTCTTTGCAATTTTGACCTAGTTTATGAACTATACTCCAGTCAAACTTGTAAAGATATATCTTTTGTCACATCGAAATATTTTGACAATGAGAAGGGATTTTAGGGGAGGGATAAAACTCTGAAGTCAGGTGCTTTGCAATAGAATAACAAGAAAGAAAAATATACTTATTCCGGAGTGTACAATTAGCAACGAATGGTTCTGCTAATACCACCTCCTCCTCTGTAATTAAAATTACAACACATGTATTCAGACTTGAAGCTTAAGGTTAGAATTACAACCTATGAATGCCCCTTTTCAACCACTAATTTGGTTTACAGCTGTGATTTTGTGTAGTAGTCGTAACACTTCAGGGAACCTTTTCAGTGCCACATGAGCAATTCTGAATAAACAGTAACCATTTCGAACTTTGATTAAAGTGCAGCCTTTTACGTCTATGAAATCATGGCTTTCTTCACCTCCTCGGGCTAAGCAAACCCCGAAATATGGAAACCAGTGCACCAATACTGCACAGATACCGCTTGGTGAATAGTTTTTGCGAAGTACGCTTTATACAAGTATTTACTTATTTTTATTGTGCCATCCTGGAGCATGTTCTGCTCCCAGTATGATTGCTTTAGAACCCAGTGCCAAAGGCACTGTACTTCAGTGACATCACGTAGGGCCTGATTTAGATTTGTGGGCGGGTTACTTCGTAGTAAACATTGACTGATAGCCCGTCCTTCTTATCACAAGTGCCATAGGATATAATGCAGGAGTAATACAGCGGACGGGATATCCGTCATGTGTGTGACGTAGTAACCTTTTCTCCAAACTCAGGAGTGATTCTAATGAATTAAATGGCAGGCAGCAGTGGTCTAGCTGCTGATACAGGTCTCTGGGGAAGAGTCAGGGTAGTGTCATCGAAATGGCCGTCGCTGATTTGGTTGTCAATGAAGAACTTATAGACAAAGAGAAGCTTGTCAATGGGACAGTCATCGGTCACAGGCTGGTCATTGTTGAAGTGATGGTCTTCGTCAACAGGATGGTCTTCATCAACGATGCAGACCTTGTAGGCAAAGGGCTGGTGGGCATCTCATAGACACAGTGATTATCAATTGCACTGTTATCCAAAGTGGATCCCTCATCAATGATGTAAATGACAAATGTAGCTTATCCATAGCCATGGACAAAGACAACTTTGCTGAGGCTCACCAACAAGGAAACTACTTCTGAGGAAATGTTAGGTATTACCAAAGTTGTGGAAGGCCTGGACTGCATGACAATGGTGTTGCTCCCAAAGCTCAACCACTCAGGCACAAAATAGCAGTAAACTGATTACTATATATAATTTGGGATGAGGAGAGATTCCAAGCAGAGGAATGCCCCAAAATAAACAGCTGCTCAAGGAAAAGAGTAGAACTCCAAGGGTTTCCTGTTGTCTGACTGACATGTGGTAGAAATTCTGAACTTTGAAGCCACTATGGAAAGTTGGAGCTCTGAACCTATCCACCTCAGTGGATTATGTATGGTGTGGTAGCGCACTGCCATTACAGACAACTAATTTTCAGTTTAAATGACCATTACATCTGCACCGACATACAGTTCTACTGATAAAAGTATAAAGTACACAAATGATGTGTGGAAATGTCATCACTTAGTGTATTGATTAGCTCTGATCGCATTACAATATTTGTTTCCATCGTACATCAGAATTACAAACAAATGTGCTTTATTTGTGCTTTCCTAATTCTGATATATTCTGAAATATCTGCACAGTTAATTTACAGACATTTCAATTTTGCTGTGTGCTAGAAAAAATGCCTATCCTTTTACAGCAAGAATGTCAAATAATTCCTCTCACTATGAAGTCAGAGAAAGAAAAGTAAACACCTAGATCCCTTGGAAGACAGAGCCTGACATTTTAACTTTGCCTTTGAATGCACATCAAATGTGACAAGAACAGAACAAGAATTTAAAGGCATGTTTACAGAAAGCAAGCGTTCGTGGAAGAATACAGTAAGCTGGCAGCTGGCAATGCTCTACGGGAGAGACAAACTCAAGCTGGACATCCTAAAACAAATAAAGCCAGTAAATAGAAAGGAAGCAATTGTGAGTTACAAAACACAACGCTGACAGTAAGCAATGGGTGGAATGCACACATAGGGAAGCTTTCAGAAGGTCCACAAGAAGTCATTACCAAAACAGGCAGCTGCACTGTCTCTAGGATTAGACCTTAAAAGGAGGGAAGAAGGACAAATTCCAAGATATAATGTGTTAAAAGTGTGAATGTTTCCCTTATTCTAACTCTTTATTTATGTAAAGTGCACCTCTCAAATCCCACCTTAAAGTTTCATCTATTTATTGTAGATCAGGCTCTCGTGCATCATTTGTTAACTGTTAGGATGAAAGATGCTAATTAAATCCAATATAATAAATGCATTGATGATAATAGTAATTGCTCTTTCAGAAATGATGTGGTAAAGTGTGTATTTTCCAAATTAGGTGATCCTTAGATACAAATATACAAATATTATTTGTCTTGTCAGACGTCACAGAATGTAAAACTATAATTATGTGGCCCATGCAGGAATCAGTGCAGGCAACTGGCTGCAAGGAAACATGACCTTCTTTTGGATATCTGATTTTAATAATAAGTTATATTGTGCAGATATTTACCCAAGAGGAGAAATTACAAAGAAAGATAAACAACTTGGACCCCACTGACCTGTCGAACTTTAGGCCCATCTCGTTGCTGCCGGGCCTCGGCAAAATTGCTGAACGGTTGGTCAACAAGCAGTTGTCAGCCTTTTTGGAGTCGAATGGACTCCTTCGGCCATCACAAACTGGATTCCGCCCAGGTCAGGGCACAGACACGGCCCTCTTGGCGGTCGTTGATGAAGCGAGACGCATCCTGGTTTCAGGAGGGTCAGTGGCAGTGATCCTCCTGGACCTCAGTGCGGCGTTTGACACAGTGAACCATCAGGTGTTGATCCGACGGCTGGCTGAGGTAGGGGTCTCCGGGGTGGCCCTTCAGTGGCTGAGATCTTTTCTCTCAAATCGATCTTACCAGGTTTGGGACGGCTCTGAGAGATCCAAATCTATCCCCCTCCAGTGTGGAGTGCCACAGGGCTCTTCACTGAGCCCTACATTATTCAATGTATATATGGCCCCCCTGGAGGATGTAGTATCCCCATATGACATTAAAATCGTCAGCTACGCTGACGACACGCAGCTAGTGGTTTCCTTATCCCATCTTGCCGATAATCCGGACACCTTGAACTCCTGCTTGGCAGATGTTCACACTTGGATGGGAGAATCCTCCCTCAAGTTAAACGGCTCAAAGACGGAAATACTGCTGCTGGGGAGTAAAACTACCCTTCTCCCGTCTCTCAGCTGGCCGGGATGTATGGGAGATCCCCCGGCCCCCAAAGAAGCGATCAAGAGCCTAGGAGTCTGGCTAGAACCAGACTTGTCATTTCGCACTCAAGCGAAGAAAACAGCAGGAGTGTGTTATGCCCTGCTTAGGTCGGCACGGAAAATCTTTCCTCTCCTACCGTTAACATCGAGGAAACTGCTGATTCAGGGTCTTATAACATCTAGACTCGATTATTGCAACGCCATTTTTTTGGGCGCCCCTGAATCGACCTTTAAGACCCTTCAACAGGTCCAAAATGCAGCGGCAAGGCTGCTTATAGACATTCCGAGGACGCAATCAGCGAAACCGGCATTGAAGGCATTGCATTGGCTCCCTGTGCGGGAGAGAGTGACCTTTAAGGCACTTTGTACTGCCCATAAAATCCTCGCAGGTAAAGGCCCCCTTATTCTAAAAAACCTAGTCACTCCATATAAAGCAAGCAGAACGCTGCGATCAGATAGGAAACATCTCCTGCTAGTTCCTAGAGTTAAAAAGGCCCGCACGGGCGGGAGAAGATTCTCATTTAACACGGCAAAGCTTTGGAACTCGCTCCCCCTAAAACTACGCGCTGAGCCCTGCACACTGCGTTTCCGCAAAGGTCTTAAAACCTTTTTGTTCCCTGTATAATGTGTCTTTTCTGTTCCCATTACCATCGGATGTTGTCTGGAAAGCGCCGGGATGCCCAAGGGTAGCTGCGCGCTATATAAGATTTTAAATAATAATTAAATAATAATAATGACAATAATAGCAACAGCCACAGATAACTGCACTTTAATAGCACTATTTTCAGCATCCATAAAACAAAGACAAGTGTGCAGTTCACACAGAAATTCAATCAACAATTCAGTATAGATAAATCATCTCAATATCAGATAAATGCATATGCAGTAGAATTCTGTGGTAGTAGGATACTAGCCAATTCACTCCAGTCCCTTTTTATGCAGGCTGTTGCCTCCCTCTTACTGTAATTTACCACTGCCTCCCATGCTTAACCCCTAAAAACTCCTTCAAGAACATCTGCACTAATATTCTGAATGAGAACTTAACATCAATGAACTCAACCTCTGACTTCAAAACCAACGTTGTGACTCCCCAACTTCAGCCACACAGAGAATATGATAGTAGATGCTTATGATCCTCTAATGTTACACCCTCTTGAGCCTGGTACATCCAGGAGCTAAATGACAGCCAACATGCCATAAGCCAACAGGAGAAGAAACAACGGTGCTCGCAGAAAAAGAAGACCCATTGATCCCGCACACTTTCAGCTAGACATTCTTCCACACCATGAACTACTGTGGGGACACTGTGCCGAAGCAATAACACCAACATTTCAAAAAGAAATGTACAGCAATCAACAACTTTAAAAAAATGACAAAACCAAAATCAGACAACCTACATCTATACAGATAACATATACAAACATACATAAAACATGGTAGTAGCTGACCTCAGCGCTATAATCCTTCGACATGTCCAAAAGGGCATCTCATATGAATGAAACATGAAATCATTATCATCAACAGTGAAGTTAGCTGCCACTGCTTAACATCATCAAAGTCTCCCTCACTTAAGATTCCCTCAACAGCAGATAGATCCTACCTCTCCTAATAAAACCAAATTACTGTCTGATCACCCACCGTCCATTTCTAGGGAACATCATTAAAAAGGAAGCTAAAAAACAGATTTTGAGAAGACTGAGAGGAATACCCTCTTTCAGGTTTATCATTCAAGGATTAGGCCTGAACGTAGTACAGCGATGGCAACATTCCTGTGGCTGATGAGGCATTACAGATCATGGGAACAGCAGACACTCATCCTGCTCTACCTTGCTGCATCATTAGACACTTCTGACCCCAACTCCTTCTCATCCCCCTTGCCTTAAGAATTGCTTTAATTGTACTGTCCTGTAATGTTTGATGTCCTACCTAAACAAGAGATTCCAGGCTGAACAGATGAAATCCAGCAGATCTACGCTCATGTCTTTATCTTGGAGTGTTCCGCAAAGCTCCATGCTCTCACCAATTATCTTTACCCTCTACATGAAACCCAACAGAGTCCTGCTGGACCGACAAGGATATCAAAATCAATCTGCACTCTACAACACTCAGTTCCGTCTTGAATAATGAACATCTAAAATGGTTGCCCCGCAACACTTCCAGCATGGAATTCAAAGGTCCAACCGCAAGCTCAACCTAAAGACAGAATGTGTATTCTTTGTCAATGACCACAAGCAACAATAAATGAAAAGTTGACTCTGAGCAATGAATCTTAACTGCATCTCTCCACAACTCAAGCACGTTGGCAAATACCTGGGTTTCTATATTGGCATGAACCTCAACTTAAGAACACACATTGCTCCAACTACCCCACCTCTAAAAGGTGAATGCCTTTCTCCTGGAAGCAGATTTCTTAACATGTGCCCCTCTTTGGTCCTATCCCATTTCCATTACACTTATTGTTGCAAAACATTGGATTTATGGTTGAAAATCTGTTGAAAACCCCACCAGAACTGCAAACTTTCGGAAGTCTTAGGTTTAGAGCTAGGAGCAGAAACAAGAATATTCCCAAGAGCGTGGAAATGAGGTAGTCATTGGAAATATGGTGAACACACACAGGTTGTAACTTTGCAGGTATTCACAAACATTCTCATTGGGTTTTCACACCCAATTTGCTCATTTATCTTTTGTGCTAAAAATGCAGTAGTACATGTGCAATCTAGGGGTGAAAATGCCCCTATTTCTTAACAAATCACATAATTTCACTGTGTTCCAAACTGCAAATTTGTTAACAAGGAGTATGTCATATTTACATATCCCCACCCTCTTCTCGCTTCACAAACGTGTTTCTGTAATCTGGTCTCAAACAGCCACCATAATATTCCATGTTCAGAAACTCATGTTCTTTGATGATACAAACTATTCGGAATTGAAACACCTCAGTTCTCCACGTCTGATCTATTTTTAATCACCCCAAAAACATTTTTGAATCATCTTCTCCACTGGTCAAAGTATATTTACACCTTTAAAAAATGTGCTTGTGAGTTTGCCTGCTACCATCTTCTAAGTGGGCGTTGCTAATATTCTTTCAGAACAGGAATACATAAAAGAATTTTTGTCAGCCTTCCTACATCATGTCCCATTCGGCACCCCGCTGCATTAAATATGATGTATGAAGGAGTCGCTCCAGTTTTACACACCTCTCAGAGGTACTAACTGGTTCTGAAGTCATTTGTTCTCTTTACAGACCAGTATGCTGCTCAGCATTGTATATAAGACCACCAACAGGTGCAACACACCTGGCGGTGGTGATATGTAGTGTTATGTTCTCCACCTGGACCAATCTGGTAAAGTGACCCTAAAATTATAATTGGGATGGTGGGGCGCCACTGGACTGCAAGGCCTTGGCCACCACTTCCTTCATCCGTTTCACATGAGACTGTAAGTGTCATGTGGCCTTCACGGTGCCAGAGACTCTGAGTCTCAGAGCAGGTAGCAACATATCACCGGTGAATGACTACCACTTGTGGGGCTCGCCCTCAAGGTCATTGATATATTAAAAGAGCACATGCTGAGAATTAGGGAACAGTCAGAGGGCCTAAATTAAAACATTTATGGTTTCCCATGCTCCATGATAAACATTTTTCATTACCAGACATCTGAAGACTGAAGCCACATACCAAACTAGACATAATGCAAGTTATTGAGTTGGGTTTATCCACTCGCTCAGCACATTCAATACAAAAAGCGACTCCTCACCTGATTGGCCTTTTCAAGGTTAGTCATGATTATGCCCAGCTCGTCTGCCCTGAAATAACAAATCAAAAAAACAAGACAGTTGTTAACATCACCTTTATACCTTACACACACAATTTTATGTTTAGACAATTATTTTTGAGTTTGCCTTGGGATATCTTCCACTGTGAGAGAGAGAGTCCATAATGCTATGCTGCTTTCCAGGCTGCGCAGTAGAAATTTGCTGAACCCCCGGTGTGACTGCTGCGGCGCACAATATCGTATTCCATTAGATACACTTGAGGATGGCGAGACGCATTCCCTTGGCTCTAACTAGGATCTGCTCGAATGATCCTCACAGCCTCTTTGCTGTATTTAGGTTTGGCTAGACTTCTCCTCAAAGCTCCTTGGGTGCCCTTGGGTTTGGCCAAACGCGTTCATACATTCTTTAACCAGCCTTGCAGAACCTTTCTCCAGCATGTATATGTGACCAACCTGTCCAAGTGTGGTTATAAAAAGATGTGAATCGACGCAACACATGGTAGCGACATCACATTATACGGTGGCTGTATCATGCAAAGCCTTTGGAAGGCGGCGGCAATTGTGATCAAAGGCAAAATTATTTACAGCAAAACTATGTACCGATGGTATATCAAATTATCAAAGAACATCTGCTTTGGTATTACATGATTAAGTGTCCTCTCTCCGTAGCATAATGTGAATGAAAAATATGTTGCAGTGTGTTAGAGAAACTGGCAAAATATGTGAACAGCTGTAATGCTTGGCAGGCTCTGCTGCTGGTATGTGCCAAAGGCGGGTAGGGGATGTTCCTGACTCATAACTACGTGTGGCATCCCCCCAATAAAGAACCGAGAAGCAAATGTACATTTAATGTACTGAAACTGGTTGATGTTTTTTTTTTTTAATATCAAAATTCACAGCACGCAAGTATTTTTGTATTTATTTATATTGCCTACAGTTAGCAAATTGAATTGGCTCGAGATTACTTATGCAAAGATGTAGATTAGTTTCACTGGGAGTAAAATCTTTTTTTCCCTGGCCTTTGCCACTGTACACAAAGGAAAGACAGTAGTGCTGCAAACCAAGCAGTGTATGTCGTCTAAAATGAAGAAGGGGAAATGGCGCACCATTTGTAGGGTCTACGTTTGCATCTCTTTGATAGCCATAAACAACAACAAAAACATGAACATGGGTATATTTGTATATTACATAAATGGATATATGATATTTTGTTTTAATTCTTATCCTTATAAATTCCAATTTGCAAGAAAATCAAATTGCAACATGGCAATGCGACTTCAGTGACTAGAGGGCCAAATAGCTGGGCACGAGAATTAACCCCTTCCACGCGTAGCCTCCTCGCACGCTGATGACGAGCCCAGCTCGTCACGTAAAGTGCGGTTTTAAAAAACTCAGCACAGGAGCGGAATTTCGCTAGCGCGCATGCGGTTAATAAGTGGCCTTGGCTAGCCATACTTTTCAAATACTTCTCGCTGGAAGTAGATCGTGAGCTTGGGGCTCATCTGAAACATTGCTCTACAGAGCAGGACACACAATACTGACGTGGTCATCAAACGAGGGATAGTCGGGCATGCCAACAAATGGTCACCAAAGCTGGAACAATGGAAACTAGGGATGGTCGGGTATCCCACATTCAAGGGACATGATATTCTGGCCTCAATGTATAGATTATTTTACTTGAGGACGGGCTTATTTGAAGAAAATGTCCATACAAGTGAATGTGTAGTCCTAAAAGGAACAAGGAGTTCTAATTAAAAAGCGAAGGAGACAGTGGCGGCTCCTCCACTAAGGCGGAGGAGTGTTGCCCCACTGCGAAAAAAGAAAATTACAATAACATATCATTACTGTCATTTTATTTATCTTATTGCATGCAGCCCGTGTGCAGTGTGAGACGGGGCTGGTGAGAGCAGGGTAGGAGTGGTTGCACTCCCAAAGTGCGCATGAACTGTTTGGCCGTCCCTCTTGTGCATTTTGCATGTTCCTACCAGGCTGCATTACACATGCACAAGCTCCCTGTTCGAGGGCCGGCCCACGGCACTCAGACCACTCAGGTGTGATTGTCTCAGGGGAGCCTGTGTGCCGGTTGCTTCCTGATGGCGTCCGGACTGCAGGACGGAAGAGGACGTAGGGGAGGTGGCGGCCAGCCAGCAGTTTTAAGGTAAGATTTTTTTTTGTTAATTAACCTCCCCTCTCCCCATGTCCGGCAGCATCCGCTACTGGAACGAGGTAAGCTTCTAATTTCACTTTTTTGTAACATCGTTTTTATTGCAACACCAAAATAATTGTACCGACAATAACTTTGTGACATATCCAATGATCATAGCAGGAAAGCACTTTATCAATTCTCTCCCCCCATCATGCCAGGCTCATCTCCAAGTAGAAAACTAAGCAGCCATCGCATTGAGTCCATTCCCCGCTTCATAATCCAATGTCCATAGTTACATTCACAGGAAGACGTGGACTGCTTTTGAAATTTTCGCCCCTCCCCCGCCCCCGTCATCCAGCCCCCCCAACTTCCAACAATCCTGAACTCCCCCCCCCCCGTGGCAGCGCTGTTTGAGAATCCTAGTAAGAGTAAGGTCTAGTGTGTGCAAGGAGGTCCTATACATTCACTAAGGTGTGTTCCTAGGTGCGCTAGTGGGGTCAGCTGCTACCGAGTCCTCCTCCTCCCCTTCCTCCTCATCATTATCATCCCGGAGCGCCTGTACCATCATTTCCCACGCTGTTGCCCTCTCCATGGCTTTTTCATCATCGGTCCTCCTAGCCATCTGGTACCTCAAAGTGCTTTCACAGGCCGCCCATCTCAGACATTCACCATACCACCGTTTATACGTGGGTCCCACTGTCGACTTCCAATTCCTTGTTAATTCCCTCTTTGCCAGGATCAGCCCCAAATCTATAAATCGGCTGGTGTTCTTATTTTTGGACGTGTGTGGAAACCAATGTAGTACCCCCACTGCTTTGGTGTACTGTATTTCCCTATCTGTAGCATTATTCAGGGCCCTCCCAACCTCCTGCCAGTAGTCCCCCAAGGCAGGGCAATCCCATAGCATGTGACCCAGATCCGCCCCAATTACGTTACACCTGGGACGTGAGGTATGCCCGATGAACAATATAAAAGTGAATGAGCTGGAACCTAGCATTCCTCGAGCTTTTCCGCGCCCTTCGCAATAATTGACCCCAAGTTGCTTCAGGGATCTCCATTTGAAGGTCCAGTTCCCATTTGGCTTTTAAAGCTGCGAGCGGCTGCAAGGCCTCCCGCAACATTCTGGAGTACAGACAGGTTACCGCCTTAAAGGTCCCGGCCGCCATCATTGCATATTGGCACGCCATAGAGGTCGCAGGCTCCTGCAATCCCTCTCCCCAGTGGTCTTGCATGGCGCCCGTTACCGCCGCATGCAGCAAATAATCTCCTTGTGGGAGGTCGAACCGCTCTTGCAACTCCTGAAATGGAAGCAATGCACCATCCTCGTACAAGTCGCCCAGCATTTGAACCCCAGCCTCTTCCCAGCGTAGTAATCTCGACCAGTCCCCACCATGAGGCAGGGCTGTGACCATTCCCAGCGGGATTTCCGGAGCATACATGCGGCGGACACCAGCCCGTTTGCGCGCCCGGTTCCAGCAAAGTCGGAATGTCTGTTCCTCCACTGTCAAATCTCTAAGCAATAGCTTCTGATGCAGCGTGATGTATGCCAGCACATGCCGCAGGGTGCCCTCATCTCTAGAATGCTCCGGGCCTCGATACACCCTCGCGACCTCTTGAGTGAAAGTCTGCAGTTGAGCCGCCAGATAATAGCCTTCGAAATCGGGCACTGCCACGCCTCCCTCATCCTTGGGTCGCAAGAGGGTATCCAGCGCGATTCGCTGCTTGCCCGTGCCCCATAAAAACGCTATGGTCAACGATCTCAGGCGCCTAAAGACAGAGCCCGGAACCCATATCGGAAGAGTCCTAAAGTAATACAATAGCCTAGGCAGAGCCACCATCTTAAGCAGGGAGACCCGACCAGCTAGTGAGAGTGGAAGAGTGGCCCAGAAATCCATACACCCTCTCAGGGCAGTTATACAGCGATTAATATTGCCATCCAGCATAACCACTGGGTAACGCCGAGATAATGCAGACAATGCGGTTCCCATCGGAGTTCCTGCGCCGTGAGAGGGCACGGCTCTCCCTGTCGCAGAGGGTATAAACAAGATTTGGGCCAATTGACCCTCAAGCCCGACAGCTGCCCGAACAGCTCCATCAAACGTCTCGCCCCCAGCAACTCTTCTGCCGCATCGGCCAAGAACATCAATAGGTCGTCCGCATATAATGAGATGACATGCGGCCTGTCCCTGTACACCAGCCCCTTATAATGGCGGCCAGACCTGGCTTCCGCCGCAAAAGGCTCCATTGCCAAAGCAAACAGGAGGGGAGAAAGGGAGCACCCCTGCCTAGTGCCCCGCCGTACCGGATATTGCTTCGAGATCAATGAACCCACTCTGACTCTAGCTGTGGCTTCCGTATAAAGGACTTTGGTCCAGTTGATATAACCGTCCCCCAGCCCGAAACGCCTCATCACCTCATACAGATAGTCCCATTCAAGACTATCGAAGGCCTTCTCGATATCAATAGAGAGCATGAATGGAGTAGTGTCTTCCGACAACCGAGCCCCCATCAGCCTCGTCAGCCTGCGGATATTGTGGGTAGTGTTACGCGTCGGGATAAAGCTGCATTGGTCCTTATGAATCAGTCCGGTCATGTGGGTCAATAATCTGTTTGCTAGAATTTTGCTCAGGATTTTGTAATCCTTCGTGAGCATAGATAATGGACGGTAGGACGAGAGGGCCTCGCTCACTCTGCCAGGCTTTAGCAATGGGATCATAAGGGCCTCGCACATGGAGCTCGGGAGTCTGCCTCGCGATTGCGCTTCATTATAAACCAATTGCAGTTGTGGAGCCAGATACTCCAAGTATTTGCTATAAAACTCTATCGGGAGACCGTCAAGCCCTGGAGTCTTATTTCTAGCCATCTGCTTCACTGCACTCCCTATCTCTCCGATCGTTATAGGTCTACCCAGCTCCTCTGCCTCCAAGTCCTCCAATCTTGGCAGCTGCAGCCCATCGAGAAAGGTGCCCAATTCTTCCGCCCCGGCCGTCCGTCCGCTCTCATATAAACCCTCATAATACGCCCTAAACCTGTCCAGAATCCCGGCCTGGGTGTGGCAAAGCCCCCCCCCCTTCCGCCTGAATCGCCATGATCGGAGCGCCCCGCCTGATTGGGTTGGCAAGCCACGCCAGCATCGACCCCGCCTTATCACCCTCCGCATGCGCCTTCGTCATATACGCCTTGTGGTCGAAGCTACGCAGCCGCTCTAACTCCGCTGCTAGCGCTTCCCCTTCACTAACCCCCTCCTGGAGCTCAGGGCGATTCGGGCGTTCCTTCTCCTTCTCCCTCAATCGTCTCTCAGCCCTCTCGAGATCATCCAGCAAAGTTTTACGAGCTCCTGCAGCGATGCCAATACAGTGACCCCTGACCACCACCTTAAAAGCGTCCCACTCCACAGCTCTAGTAGAGGCGGAGCCACTATTCTCCTCAAAGTATCGCGCTATTCGCTCCCCCAAGGCCTCCCTAAAGAGCAAATCATCCAAGGTGTCAAGTTGCAGCCGCCAGGTTGGTACACAGTTGATCTCCACCATCCAGTTCAGGGACAACAACAAAGGGTTGTGGTCCGACATCGTGCGAGCTAAATACTCCGCGCTACCCACCGTTGATAGCATATGTGACGAGCACAGAAACGCATCCAGTCTAACATGCAGGTCATGTAAAGTGGAATGAAAGGAGTAGTCCCTCGTGGTGGGGTGTAGTGCTCTCCAGGCGTCCCCCAGGTCCCAGCTCTCTTGCCAATCTAATCGGCGCTTCGCTACCCTGTGTACTGGGGAGGCATGCAGTGGGGGATGAGATCTATCCAAATCAATATCCACCACCGAGTTAAAATCTCCCCCCATGAGCATCGGCCCTGCCAAATAACTCGCCAGTTTGCCAGAAAGTGCTGTTAGGAAAGCGGGCAAATCTACATTTGGGGCATACACACTGCAAAGAGAGATCACCCGGCCCCTAAGTCTCCCCTCTACAGCCACAAATCTGCCCTCTGGGTCCACCACCGTTTTAGTAACCTGGAAAGGAACCCCTGCCCGTATCCAAATCAGTGCCCCCCTCGCAAAGGCCGAATATGTCGTGTTAAAGAGCTGCCCCCTCCACCTCCTTTGTAGCGCTATTCCCTCCTGCTTGGTAAGGTGCATCTCTTGCAGAAAGGCCATAGGCACACCCCTACGTTTCAAATACGCGTGAACCTTGTGTCTGCACACCATAGTATGGAGACCCCGCACATTCCAGGTCACACATTTCAGAGCCCCCGTACTAGCCATATCCTCTAGCACACACAGATAGAACAATAAGAGCCAACGACCATGCGCATTTGCCAACAACGTGCTGCCCCCTCCCACTCCAAACAAGTGAACCCCTCGACCCCCCAAAAACAACCTGACCGTCCCCAACTACTCTCGGTTCCCACCCCCCCAGGACAGGCCACCCCGCAAGTGGAAGCAAACCCATCCAAACTAACACAACCAACTATCCCCCCAAAGAAAGGCACTATTATTCGCAGTCTCCACTGCGATGACCGTAAGGGCCAGTAGGGCGCGGACCAATGCCGAGAGAGTACGTTAAAACAAATCAATCCCGCATATCCCGCCCCATGATACCCCCATAACAGACTCACGAAGTCCCACACAGTAGCCAGCTGCGCTCACGGGCACAGCGCCCCAGTTTCTGACCAGCAGGCCGCTCCTCTAGTCCAGTGTTTCATGCTTCAACTATCTCCCCAGATGTCTGAGGTGTCACTATAGGGCCTTTGGCTCCACCATATTCCGAAAGCCCCGTCTCCGACCACCTGCCCAGCTCTTCAGAGTCTGTGCCCTTCCCGGACTGGCTTCTGGTCGTGCCAGATAGGTCCACAACCGCCTGTAGGGCCGCCTTCCTCTCCGTCTCTGTCTGTGACACGGATGGCTTTCCAGTCCTCCGACGATTCTTCCGAATCCGTTGCGACTTCCTGATCGGCTGTGTCTCTCTAGCCTCCTCCGCCCTGGCCTTAGCTCCGTCCGTTCCAGCTTTGTAGGTGTCCCATCAGGCCCAAGCATCCGCCGAGGTAGTGAAAAAAAGCGACTTTTCGTCCACCACAACTCTCAGCTTCGCTGGGAAGAGAAGGGAGTATTTTATGCCCTCTCCCCGGAGCTCACGTTTGAGGGACAAGAAGTTGGCCCTGAGTTTTTGGGTCTCAAAAGTGTAGTCCGGGAACATGGTGACTCTGTTGTTATCCACTTGAAAGGGTCCCGCTTCCCTCGCCCTCTGTAATAGCCAGTCCCGATCCCTGTAGTGGAGCAGCTTGATTACCACCGGGCGAGGCGGCAGGCCCGGGGCCGGAGGTCGAGCCGGAACCCTGTGGGCCCGTTCCAGGGAGAAGAAAGGAGACAATCCCTCTGGCGCCACCTCAGTTCGTAGCCAATTATCGAGATAGCCCACCATATCATCGCCCTCAATTTTCTCCGGTAGGCCCACGAGGCGAACATTATTGCGCCTACTCCTGTTTTCTGCATCCTCGGCCCTCCTCTCCAACACCTTCAGCCTATCTAGAGCATCCGCCATCTGAGCCTTCACTGCTGCGTGGTCCGGGGCCAATTCCTGAACAGTGATCTCCATAGATTTGACTCTGTCTTTAGGTTTATCATGATCCCCTTTCAGGAGACCCAAGCCCGTCGCCACTTGGGCGATGTCCTGCTGCAGGGCATCTTTCGTGGTCGCGATGGCCTCTAGGATACGGTCCTGCATGCGCTGGAGAGCAGACTGGTCACGATCCGCTCCATCCACCACCTCTGCTTCAGCCGCTCCGTCCCCCTTCCCTTTCGGTTTCACCATCTTGGCTGCGGCCGGCAGCGGCCCCTAGGGTCCCCTTGTCCCCCTCGCTGTTTCCGCACTGCAGAGCCCTGCCACTGGATAACTCCTCAGTCAATAGGATCAGAGATCTGGGATACCTGTAGGGCACCAGACTACCCGTCAATAAAAGGATTACTTTCCGACTGCTTACCCACGCACACAAATCACTCTACGACATCGGACCAGATTGCCTCAACTCTCGACTGTCCTTCTACACCCCCTCCCGCCAACTTCGCTCTTCCAGCCAAGCACTCGCCACTGTCCCTCGCATCAACAAAACCACCATGGGAGGCAGATCCTTCTCATACCTGGCTGCCAAAACATGGAACTCACTCCCCGCTTACCTTCGCCTCACCCAGAATCACCTAGCGTTCAGAAAACAACTTAAAACGTGGGTATTTGACAAATAATCCCCCTCCCTAAGGATATCTAGCCCCCCTCCCCTCCCCAAGCGCCTTGAAACCCTCCGGGTATGTAGTGCGCTATATAAATTTTATGACTTGACTTGACTTGACTTGCTCTGATCGCACTAGGTGGTTCAGTTCTCGGGAGTTCTCTGCTACCGCGGAGTCTCAAGGTGCCAAATCATGCTCGGACAGTCGGGACCGTCGTCACAAAGCCGCCGCCATTTTAGGACTTCGTCTGCAAACGTAAACGAATTTGCGTGTCCCAAAAGCTCGCTCCAGAGCAAGGAGAGATCATCTGTTCCTGCCGAGAAGGTCAGGAGGGGTCCTCCGGTTTAGTAATCACTGCCAGTAATGGATCAGCAGGAGAGTCAGGCCTCGCGCCTCCGTCACTTCTTTGTTCAGGCCTCAGGGCGCCATCTTAGATCGACTGCATCACACCCGGCGCTGGTCTTCAAAGTCAATTTTCAGGACGAGGAACAGCTCCAGGCCTTCCACTCTGAACGCCGCAGCCTCCTTGGCGACTTCAGATTATAGATTATTCCTTTTTTACTGGAATTCGCGTGGATATTCAGGAAGATATTCGGGATCGGGCGCGGAGCTCCGGGCTCACGCTGCCTACCTCCTCGGCATCCAAGCCACGCCCCGTAAGCTTCTAATTTCACGCCGACTTTGGGCGCTCACGGTTACTCTGTACATGGATGCTCCAGTGAACAGTCCTCTTTTTAGTCACATGAGCAAATTTTCCTCCTTTTCAAACTGTGGCAACCTGGGGTGCAGATCAAGCTGCCCTTCACTATAGAGAAACTAAAGTTGACTCCAATATGCAGAAAGGACCGCAGGCACACTAAAAATAAAGTTGAGCCCTAATAATAAATGCAACCACTGGGGCCAGATCTTATATTAGTGCAGCCCACGAACTGAGGACTTTAAAGGGGCATCCGGTGAGCAATGTCACAATACATCTCAAAACCCAGGCTGACATCATTGGACAAAGCCAAGTTCTAGTATGCCTCTTGTTGGTGATTGGTAGCAGTAGAGAACTAAGTAATTGGAGGTGTTTTTTAACCCCTTTATGCCCTGGGTGGAAGTGAAAGTTAATGACAGCTCTGACAACATTTAGCAGCAGTCGAGCGTTTCCCACGCGTGCCAACACATCTTTTTTTAAACAGGAAGTTTGAGTGACTTGTTCAATGTCAGTGAATCGCTCCTTGAAACTATACTTGCTTTGGGAAATGCTCATTATAACTTCTAATTAACACCTCCTATGAATACGGGACTCCAGGGGTTTAGCTACAAATCAAGTATGAAGTTCATATTCCAGGGGTTCAACTGATTCATGAAGGATGTGAAAGAAACAAGGTTGTAACAGGAGTAGAAGAGAATAACTCCCCACCCACAGGAGTTGATGGAAGGAGGGACCCTAGCATTTTGTAAACAATGATATGCGCAGAGGACCCAGTGGTTGCTTCTTGGGTTAACAATCTGATACATAACATACAGAAGCAGAAAGTGACATTTCTGAAACACAACAGCTGAAGGTATTTGATTTGCTGTCACAAATGTGTTCGTTTTCATTTGACGTCACAAATTTGACATCACAAAGGTATTTATAAACTAGCAAACTGGTGTTGAAAAAGAACAATTGGCAATTCTCAAATATATAGTAAATTTACACTTGTAGTAGTATCCATACGAATGGCTGCAGAGTTACTAATTCTGAAAACTCACAGTCAAGACGAGCAATAATCGCGGATGCCTGCACCAGTTACAGGGCACGTGACTGGTGTAAATGTTGACATTTTTTACTGCGCTGCCTCCTCAATGTACAATCATACAAACTGCTCAATTACCACATGGGAAAAGCAAACCTGCTGTGCAATTGCTGTATTTGAATTCACTAGAAAGATTTATTTCTCTCGAATTTCACTGTAATATGAATTCAAGGGGACCTCAATGATCTTAACAGCCATGCTGGGTACTCACTTCTTTCATATCTTTCTTCCCCAGCGGAGACACCCCTTTCCCTAAACGCTTCCCCACGTTTGCGCTGCAAGTGTATACGCCGTGTTTGAAATTAATACATTTATATTTTGCCTGTAATATTTGACTGATATCAATATTCCAAAATTATAAGTGAAAATGAGTAAACCACCTGTTCGTCTTGGTGCAATCACTTAATTTGTCTAACAAAGTTTTTTTAATCATTTTAAAACGTATATATGTATAGTTCTGATGTACCAGAGCATTAATGTACTCAAAGGTGGGAATTGACAGGTTATGCCAATGCAAAGCTCTCTAGTTCCCCAGGTTCATATGTGAATAAATCATTTAGGCTATGTTTTTGTACTGGATGCTGGGACTTGTAATTCTAATTTAATAATGAGATACACAGCTCTACAAGTCCCACGTCAATGCTGTACAGCAAAGAATCTGGTCTGGATAAGTTTCTTACATATGAAAGTGGGAAACTTCAGAGCTCTGCCAATGCGGGATTGATCTGACTTTATGCTTGGCTTCATGATGTTTCATTTTGGCGGAAGGTTAACCAATATAATTTGCTAAAAATAATCATATTTTGCCACATTGCATCCCTGCAGGTCTAAATATAGTTGTATGGAGGGGGCCCATGGAGCCAGTGTTAGGCAAGCTATAGCATGGACCACTCAACCTATTGCCTATTTCGCAGCTTCTGCAGCGAATGATCTAGGCATGCTCAGTGCCTGAATAAATACAGGTGCCCAAAGTGTTCTTAGGAGCCCACGACTGGCTGTGCCAAACGCAAGGGTTGTGACAGATTCCAACTTATTCCGAAAGAACATTATTTTTTGGAAACAATACATCGGTATATACCTCCTCATACAGAAAGCCGACTAAAAACAACACTTTTCTGGCATACATTATCCAACGACGCTCACTAAGGGATTCGCTACCATACTGCTAATTTTTACGCATTATGCGTAGTTGTAAGCGCAAGGAAGATTTTTTCAAAGAAAGAAAGATACTCTCTAATAAACTCTTAGCCCATGGTTATCCCAAACAATAGGTGAACCGTTCAGCACCAGTTCCGAATATGCTTCCCAAGGTATTAAAACATTGGACAATGCTTCTTGCAGGGGACCTTTCATGTGATGTTCCGATGTTTGTCTCTAAAAAAGGAAAATAATGTAAAAGATAATCTGCTTCGCGCTGCCATTCCCACTATGAAACCCATGTTGTCTCTCAATGACCTTTAGGGCATTCCCCCTGTCATAGCCCATTATAAATGTGCTGGATGCAGCTTCTGTTATTTCACTATTCAGACAAAGGTTTTCACTCACAACATTAGGGTACACTTACAAACAATGTCCAAATGCAATACAGTTAATATATATTCCATACCCCGGTTTGGGGTCGCTGTCACGCTTTATAAGCTTCAGTATTATTATTATTATTATTATTATTGCTAATATGGTCTAGGGCTCATAATATATGTTAGAGTCCTGATGATGATTCCTGGTATTTGTTGAGGGTCGAAACACCGTCGACTGATTATACCGTAGACCCACTTTTGAATATATCATTTGTTATGACGGGCTGTGTTGTTCTTGTTATTTTGACAAACAAGATAATCACATTTATCACATGTGTGTCACTTATTAAGGAACACTAAGTGCTTGTTCTGCAGTAACACTCACCACACCAATTTTGTGACTTTAATTGTTTATCATCAATCAATCAAATGATCTTTATTCGGATATGGGTATCCATAAAAGCACAATTCATCACCACCAGCAGGAAAAATACAGTACAAATTTAAGAGCGCATAGATCCACATTAAAATCAAATGCAAATTCAATATAACAGTACATTTCCAAATAAAATAATAAAAATAGCATTAAAAAAATGGTTAGACGGGCTTACAAAATCTAGCAGCATTAACAAAATAGTGCAAATATAAGGTTAGGCGAGAATACAAAATCTGTGAATAAAGTGCAATAAGTGTTTAGCAGCATTAGCAGCATGGTGCAAATATGATTATTTGTAGCCACCCATTCCTGGTCATGCCAATAGTGAAGACGACATGATCAAATAAAGTGCTTTGCTTATGGGCAGTATTAACAACATCGGTGTAAGATAGCTTTGTATGTGGAAAAAGAGGCGATGATAGATATATTCCGCTAAGCAATGTTAAGTACATTTATCACATTAAAATTTGCTCATGGTGGCCCGTGAGCGGACAGCTGCTTGTAAAAACGCACTTACACAGCAAATCAAATCATCACTTCCAAGCTGTAAAATTTCAAAATGTGCAGATTTAAAATCAGGAATTGCCGATGCTTTAAAATAAGGAATCAAATACTGTTTAGTGTATTTTACATAAAACTTGCAAAAGAATAAAAAGTGTATCACCGTTTGTTTGCTACCAATGCTGCAAGGGCAATGCGTCAGCTCAAGGTTGTTGCTAAATCCAAAAGGGAAACAGAGTAGATATTTTATACTGCCATCTCTAAGGCGAATGAGTAAACTCCTTTTCCAACGCCCAATATTCTTTAAGAGGTATTTACGTGGCATATGAGGTTGGATGCCCGATACCTCCAGATTTAATTTGACAACACATCTTTTCTGCATATTCCTTTAACTAGGGACCTCTGTTTCTGTTTCTTCCAACTGCCCCAATACCCTGGATATTACTGGGTTTCCCTGGTATTTAGAAAATTACCTCCAGTCAAGAGCATCTTATCAAGTATTTAAGACTGAACTCAACACAAAGTCCAACAGAGTGCATTCGCATAAATTCTGATTATGGTTAAGGATCCTCCTTTTGTCCTTCACCTTGGAGCGTAAACCTGCACCTGGAACGACATCTGTATGTTTATTATGTCAATTGCCCACCCCACACACCGTGTCAATCAGGCCCACCCCGCACAGTCCCCAATAACACGACCAGCTAGCATCCATCATGTCCTTGGTGCATATTGTGCAGCAGACGTGGAATAATGACACTGGTTGCATCTGGCGCCTACCCAGCCCCATCACACTTGACAAATACCGCATTCAGGATGAAAGATGTCGACTGCCGCTAAAAGAAGCTGTTTTTGTATTCTGACTCTGAGCTTTTCTTTGTTAAACAAAATGTAGTCACTTACTTTGACGCAGCTTCTTTGTCATATTTACACCGCAGGTCGAGTAGCTCCATCCGGGTTGTCTTCAATGCTGACCAATAGAAACAAGTGCAGAATATGAGTGGGATTTGCAATAAACTTAATATAAATAAATATAAAAATGGGGGACATTTATTCGATTTTCCTTTTATTTTTGCACTCATTCCCTCCCAAGCCAGTGGGATTGCATTCTATTTACCATTTGTAAGACACTCAGACACATATCGTGGTTTCCAAGCACTACATTCAGCAATATGTCTAGCCACCGTAGCCAGAATATATTAATTACGTGGAAAAGTTTTAATTAAACCCGATTATCATGCAAGGCATCCATGTAGGATTTGCTCAAATTGAGTCTTGAGGCTTGAACCCTAACCCGGCTAGCCCCAGCCTTACATCCTGCCAAGGACAATACAATACAAACCAATTCACAGTCGATGTTTGTAAGAAAACATATGTATGCAACAGCTTTAAAATTAGTTAAAATGTAGATATCCAATGATGTTATTATTTCATAAACATATTCTTTCAGATTGTTATTATGTGAGGAGAGAGAGTCCTTGCTGTACCAACCAGGCTTTCCAGTCCGTGCCCAGAATCAAATCAACAGGAGGACACCTAGAAGAAAGAGTTAGAACCCTCTGTGGCAAAGCCTCAAAAAACATCAGGAACTTAAAAAATGTCAATAGTTCCTTGAAAAACAACCATTTTTCTTTCAGTTAATCTCCTCATCAGGCCAGACTCTTGTAGACAGGTTATGAAAACTTTTACATATTGTTTCATTTGCCCTAATCAAATAGGCACCTAGCATCAATGTTATTGGGAAAGGAACACACATAATTTATCCCCAGGTGAGAAATATATGAACTCCCAATCTTATGTAATTTCCAATCACAATATTACGCCAAAGATTACAAGCGATTCTGTTATGCTGCAGGAAAGATTCAATGTCTACTGAGTACGAAACAGATGAGGAGTGCCCAACTAATAGAAAATCCAAAAGCATGGCTGCTGTAGCGTTCTTCTAAGCCTGGCAGCATGCAAATGACCAAGCCACATGGAGCTTTGTGGTGCTCCTCTTTATTCTAGTGAAATGTAAGCTGAGCATACATGCAAAAAGCACTGTTCTAGGGAGAATGTTATTCTCACCGTTTGTTACAATTATGTATTCTTGAAGGTATGTTATCAACACATATCTCTTTCAAAGAAACACATTTTATTTCTAATAGAACAAATTCTGGTTTATAACCCTTGTTATCTGTTTAGTTGTAGATACAAGGTACAATTTTCTGGTACAAAACATAAATTGATTGAAATGCCTATATTCAACTATACAATACTTTTCTGAGATGAATGCAATCATTCGTGGTTTTCATATATACACAGTCATGAGAACATGTTGCATTATTTTCTTTTACGGTAACTAAACTTGCGAAAAGATGTCGCCCAATGAATTTCGGGAAACCCTGTTCCCTTCTTCAGGGGCGAGTCTCTTAGATCACGTCACTGTAAACTGTATGTCCTCTGTGTTCGTCACACGTAATTTAGGGCCAACGTGTACGTGAAAATGTAACCAAATAATCCTACTGGCTGAGATAACAAGCCGAAGTTTCTACGGTCTTCTCTGTTTACTGAAGGGAAGTGGGTGAGTATTCTTTATGCTTCTTATATACTCCACGGTAAACTCTGTGTTAGTACTGCAGTAATACTTCTAGTCACCAGCCAATGTCAACTTCTGCTCTGTGTATACGCCTGTTGAGCTTGATCCGATCAAGGCTGGTGACTAGAAGTATTACTGCGGTACTAACACAGAGTTTACCATGGAGTATATAAGAAGCATAAAGAATACTCACCCGCTCCCCTTCAGTAAACAGAGAAGACCGTAGAAACTTTGGCTTGTTATCTCAGCCAGTAGGATTATTTGGTTACATTTTCACGTGCACGTTGGCCCTAAATTACGTGTGACGAACACAGAGGACATACAGTTTACAGTGACGTGGTCTAAGAGACTCACCCCTGAAGAAGGGAACAGGGTTTCCCGAAATGCATTGGGCGACATCTTTTCGCAAGTTTAGTTACCGTAAAAGAAAATAATGCAACGTGTTCTCATGACTGTGTATATATGAAAACCACGAATGAGTGCATTCATCTCAGAAAAGTATTGTACAGTTGAATATAGGCATTTCAATCAATTTATGTTTAGTACCAGAAAATTGTACCTTGTATCTACAACTAAACAGATAACAATGGTTATAAACCAAAATTTGTTCTATTAGAAATAAAATGTGTTTCTTTGAAAGAGATATGTGTTGATAACATACCTTCAAGAATACATAATTGTAAGAAACTGTGAGAATAACATTCTCCCTAGGAACAGTGCTTTCTGCATGTAGGCTCAGCTTACATTTCACTAGAGTATTTCACACACTGTGCAGCCAACACAGTTAGCAGATAGCACCCTTGTAGAAAAGCAGATTAATTTTCAATCAGTGTTTATAGAGTGCTCCTCTTATTCCCTCTTTTTGTTAATATTGCACCTCTTTATTCTTCAGAGTGCAACCGTTACCTGCTCGCACTGAGTCATAAACTTTATTAACCCCAGAAACACCCAACCAATTACGTCATTCTCCTACAAAGTCCATCAGGCACCAGAAGGGTCCTGTTATTCATATTCACAAGATTCTACATCTCCCCCTTTGTTAAATAAGAAGTGTACATTTTAAATATGCACATTATAGTTCCCCATTGAGTCACTGAAGTGCTTGAACCAGTCTTCCATATCTCATCGTGTGAGGTTGATGAGATATAGGAGAGAGGCCTGCCGTGGGTACAGGTGACACAGATGCAGGTGTAGGAGTTGAGCTCTCCATATTCTCAGTCGGACATGTCTCACTTAGAACATCTGAAGTCGAAGAACCTTATGGCAGGTGCTTGAAACGTGATGAGTATCTTGTGATGGATTTTTCGGGACGTTGAGCGGTCACAATATGTCCTTTGCTCGCCACAATCCTCAGTGGGTTAGCATCAAACAGAGCGTCAGACTTGCGTTTGCGTTTTTGTCTGACCAGGACCTGGTCTCCTTCCCTGAAAACCGTGTCCCAAACACATCGAAGTTTGTCAGCATAGGTCTTCTTTCTGGACTTGTGAAAGGAATCCGTTGTACGTATCTCGTCAGCGTCTGTCGACCTATTAGTGATCCATTGTGGCATTTTTGGTTCCATGGCTCTCCCAAAAATCAAGGTGGCGGGGCTTTCACCTGTCATAGATTAGGGAGTTGACCTGTAAGCCCAAAGGCCTTAATCCAAAGCTGACTTGAGGCCACTTCCTACTTGCGCAGCACGCTGAAATACACTCTTTCGAGTGCCCATGAATTGTTTGAAAACACCATTAGCCAGTGGCTAGAGAGGTGTACCTTGCTGATATTAACATTCATATTAGTGAGAAAGTCCTTAAACTGTCGGCTATTGAAAGGTGGGCCATTGTCAGGCTTAAGAATGGAGGGAACCCCCTATGTTGCAAAACTGTCCAAAACTGTCATTTAATGTCCCAATGACTTTGTCATGTGTAGTTGATGACAGGTCTTCCACAAGGGGAAATCATGAGTACTCATCAATGACAACAGTGAGATGAGGCTCCAAGTTGATGAGTCCAAAGAAAAAAACTACAATCCTCTCCTATGCTTGCTTTGGAAGATCCGACATAACTAATGGATGCTGTGTTATTTTGGGAGATAAGCAGTTACATAAATGATAGGCCTTTAAATCTCTTTCAACTTTTTATCAAGGAGAAGAAACCACATTCTGTCTCGGGGAGCTCTCTTAGTGGCGACAATGACCCTTGTGAGCTAGTTCAATGACTAGTTGTCTCTGACTCTTGTGAATGACAACTCGGAAACCTCATAATATAATGCCTTGTTGAGTATCAGAAAATTCCTCTCTCACATTTCTTAACTTTGATTTCAAAGTCATCTGTAAGAGGTCAAGTATGTTTCTTCCAGTATTACTGTGCAATAATGCCCTTGAGTGCAATCATATCTCAATCAGTGTTCGTAGCAGCAAGAATTTGTTCCACAGATATTAATGCAGGCGTGATTGACTTGACTATGAAGTTAATATATGCCTCAGCTGCTTCAGACATTGTACTGTCACACTGCAATGATGCTCATGAAAAATAGCGCAATGTTTATCTTTCCCTGGCCTATACACAAGAGTGTAATCATACTCTAGCAGTTGGAACCCCCACATCTCGATGCGAGGGGGCATCTTGTCTTTCAGATTCCCGAAAATGGTGAGCAACGCCTGGTGATCAGTGACAAGGGTGAAGTGCTTTCTGTATAGAATCACACGGAAGTGTTCACAAGCCCAAACTACAGCTAGGCTTCCTTTCTCAGGTTGGGAATAAGCACGTTCGGCTTGCGACAGACTATTGCTTCCATAAGCCACAATGTGTCTCTGAGCATTGTCGTATCCATTGTGCTGGGCAAGGATCGCACCCACCCCACTGGGCTTGCATCTACTACAATCTCAGTATGAAGTTTGGAATCAAAAAGGACCATTTCAGTCGAATTCTCAAATGCATGTTTGATTTTCTTAAAGCTCTAATCATGTTCATGTGACCACTTGAACAGAGCATTCAGCATTGATAAATCTCTCAATGGGGCACTGACAGTGGCAAAGTCACAAATGTATCTGGAATAGTAACTGGTCATGCTGAGTAAAGATTGCAGCATGGTCACATCTTGTGGGGGATAAGTGGATGATAAGGAATGCACTTTAGGTGGAGCTGGTGCCATCTCCTTTTCAGAGAATATATGCTCGAGTTTTGTTTTGTGAAACTCACACTTTTCTGAGTTCAAAGTGAGACCTGCGTCAGCAAGTAAATAGTATACTTGTGTAAGAGCTTTGTCATGTTCATTTCAATTGACCCCAAATACCAGTATAGCATCACTGTAATTAAAACCTTGTGACGCTGTATGCGAATGGCGTCATGAAAAAGTTCTGCAGCTAACAACAACCAAAAAATAGTCTTTTATATCTGAACAAACCACATGGGTTGAAAAGGTAGTAATGTACCTGCAACTTTCTTCTAGTTCGAGTTGATGATTCCCCTTGTTCAGATCAAGGCGGGAAAAGACTTTGGTGCTTTCAGCTGTGTAATCAAGTCTGCATTATGGGGACCTGGGTGCAGTTCCCTCGATTGCCTTGTTAGCTTGGAGCATATCAACACAAATGCGCACAGATCCTCCACTGTCCTTTTTTGGCAGTACCATTATGGGCGAAACACATGGCCCCGGACCAGTAGAGTGTTCAATGATATCATGCTTCAAGTTCTTTCTCAACATCTTCCTGGAGATGGAAAGCAATTTGACGATGTTGTTGAGCAACAGTATGGACGTCTCATTAATGTGGCGTTGCACTTTCATTGTCTTAAGCATTCCTAGTCAATGAAACAACAACGGGAACTGACTCACTATTTCAGCATGTGCATTCGAGTTATACATGACAGAGATCAGCCCCATGTCAGCAGCAGTACTGAAACTGAGCAAACATGCACTCGACGATGTACCTTGAAGAACATGAATTGGCTCTTGCACTTTTTGTCTTCTTGTGTTGCGTGGTTGCTACAGATGGTCCTTGATTTTGGAATGGAGCAGAGGCAGCTCACGTGTATACCTTTGTCTTCGACAGTGTGAGACGGAGCACCGGAGACAGTATGTTCTGTTTTTCAGCCTTCATGATGTTTATCAATGCACCACTGTCGATGATAAAAGCTATGAAGCAAACATTCTTCCTTAGTGTGACCTTAGGGCACTGTCCAAATGAATTTGGGGCCAGATGCATCAAATGGTTTTGCCCATTCTGTATCTATGTCAAAATATGTTCATGCATATGACCCTACATTTTTTCACATGGCGATATTTGTTAGACTTGAGTTCTTCTCTGCATTCGGCTAAACTTACATGTGGACGTCCTTTAGTGGTGTACGTCATCATTTCACAGCCATCTTCTTCACTGCCGCTCGACAATGATGTTGAAGAGCCTTTAGAAGACGACTTTGATGATGATCGACTTCGTTTAGTTTCCACTTACCTCAATTGATGTCGCCATTTGGCCTTGTAGGCGTGGCTAGAGTGCTTCTGGAATTTTCTGGCATCCATTTTCTCTTCTCGATGTGACACAGCAGTTTCTCTTGCGTTTTGCTAACCGTTATGTAATGGTTTTCTTTCCTTCAACCATTGTATACTTTTCCAATGGCGGGACATTTACCTGCGTGTGGGAAGGAGAATCTACATTAGAAACACAGTGTATTTTTACTCAGAGACATCACTTTATGGCCCTTGACCTTGTGTCTCTGCTTATTGTTTATGTTCAAAGCTGATTTGCTCTGGGCTATCCCAGCTTCCATATCAACAGCTGGTCGATACGCAGGTTCCTCTGCTTTCGCAGCCACAAGTACCTTCTCTAGACTGAGTGTCTCTCTCAGCATACACCATCTGAAAGAGTCAACTATTGATGACTCTGAGACCCTATTACTTCTTCATTGTTGAATTAGCTGATCTTGCAATGCTTAATGAGGGCATCAAGACTTTCAACATACTCATCCATAGTTTCACAAGTATGTTGTCTTGCCTGGTTGAACATGTACCTAATGCCTCCTTTATTTGCCAGTAAGATATCTCATCAGCTTGTGGTATTTTCTTTATCACTTCTTTCGCTCCGTCACCTGCAAGGTTATTAAGTACTTGATGATCTTTTTGTCATCCACTTTTTCTAGCACATCGATTAAATAATCAAATGTTTTGATCCATGAAGTCCATCTGGTGCCAAAATTCTGCGTTATGGTAGTATTGAATGGAAGCAATGGTTTCAGGAAGGCTGCAGCACTGTAGCCAGTGGTGGAACTTACTGCCATTGAGAGTGGGGCCCCCTCCAGCGACATCTGCTGCCCACTTGGACCTGCACCATCTGTAAGCACTGGCTGCGTGCTCACTTGTGTTGTTGTGGCTGATCTGTCGTTGTATGGCCTCTTTTCCATCTTTGGAGATGAGTAACGGTTTGGTCTCTTGCATATAGTCGTCACTGTCCTTGGCCTTCTGCATTGTACCCAGTCTTCATTGCCTTTAGAGTTTCTTTGTGCCTGGATGCTTCTGCTTTTGGTGCGCTTTTGCACCTGGCTATGGCTGCCTTCAGTGCTTCTCTGTACCTGGTTGTTGCTGCCTTTAGCATTGCCGTTCTATTCATATAATGGCTCTGTGGTATGTTGTGGTGCAGAACCCCTAATTTTGGCCTTAACAGTAGGTTCCTAGCAGACGGTGTATAGTCTCCTACGCAGGACCTTCGCCTGCTTCGAATACCTTGCACTGGCTTCAGTGGTGCTTTGACTCCACATAGGTCAACCGTAGACTGCTTCACTTACGTACCCACAGTTTGGCAAACTCTCAGGGAGAGAAGTCTTGTTTCTTCGGGGCAGGTATCCCTTACCCATTGCCAGTTGCAGAGTCCTTCCCAGCCCCATAGCATGAAAAGGACCACACCACAGAAGGAGCTCTGTAGTGCACATCTTTTTAAACCAACTGATTACGTCATTCTCCTATGGAGTCAATCAGGGATCAGAAGGGTCCTGCTATTCATATTCACAAGACACTATAGACTCTAACAAGAATTTACTTTGTTGCGCAAATAACCACCATCGTGTGTATTGTGTAATTTGTATTGGTAAAAAAATCAATCTTCTCTCTCCAGTGAGGTGTCTTCCTAATTCTTTTTATTTCTAAAAATTTATTGGCCTCTCCATACCATTTTTTTAGTAGAACAAATAGAAAAAGTTATGATCAGTTGTTGTGGACCTTAGTGAAAATAGAATTAGGAACTATACTGAGTGTATATGTAATTTGGAGTATAGAGTTCTTGGGTCTTTTTCTTATATATTTGAATTTACTAGAAGGATTGATTTCTCTCGGCTTTCATTGTAATACAAATTCAAGAGGACCTTAATGATCTTTTAACAGCCACTTCTTAGCAGTTTTGACTGGTTTGTCTTGTCGACAGATTAACATCCTCAAATGGCCTGTCTTAACCAGGGTGACAGTAATATACCTCACACTGAGAACTCATGCTTTCTTGTAGTTATAAAGATATGCAAGTCTATTTCACTGACTTTGAGATGCTGTTACAAACAAAGGACTATCAAAGCCTTCTTTCGTTTCCTTTTTTAACATATTCTCTTTTTAAAGTATACCAATGGCCCCTGAGTGGTGCAGTTTTTACTTTAAAGATAAAACTACTTTGTGTTATTGAGGCTTTTCTTGTTGATACTCACTTAAGCCCACCATAGAGCAGTAACAGAGCGGGGAAAGTGCTTTTTTTGAAAATAGTCACATATTTAGATATTTAATTGATAGATACCAACAATTCGAAATGTACTGTATTGGCGATAGAAGTCTGCTGTCAATGGAAGTGAATGGTACTGATAAAAGTGCAACGTTTAACCTGTTAAAAAAAATCAAGCAACATAGAATTGAGCGTAGTTGTTGATCAGAGAAAAGATGGTTAAAGTATGTGTTTTAGGAATGAACAGCACATTCCATAAAGGGTCTGATGTGCCAAATGGGGCATATTATACAGAACTCCCTCAGGGACCTGGATCTGAAGGTATAGCAACATAGATTTAAAACATATGTGTTATGAATTAGATGTTCTGGGAACGTTTTTAGGAAGTGTTATTAATCTTACTCGCAAGGCTTTACACACACACCTACAGAGATATTGTCAACGATATACAGACTGCACCTTAAGGCAGAATCAACAATGGCCCATACCTGAAAGTGTAAAGGAGGCCCCACACAGCATCAAGGCTTTGAATGACTGCCTGGGACAGCAGCAGCAGCAACAGCTGGAACCTGCAGCTGCTGGAATCCACTGATTGTTTTCAAAGGTTGCTTAGAATCTCACAACTGACAGCGACTCACTGCTTGAGAGCTTGACTGGGCTCAGTTCAGAAGTATTAAAGACACTATACATGACGCGTTCCTTACATTACAACCAATTCCACATCAGACTAGACAGAAATCACAGGATCTCCCAAAGCTGAACCTGTAATAAGCGGCTAACACGTGGCTGGCTTCCACCCCAGCCCTGCTGGCCTTTCAGAGGCACCACTGACAGGGACAGCTCCTTCTGCCTCTAAGAGCAGCCTGTTTTCTTCCTGCAGTTACAGACCTTAGATTGCTTTATTACTTTAATCACATAGGAAATACTGCTTGGTACTATCCCAAGGCAGCCACTTGGCTGAATGCTCTTGAATGAGCAGGAGTGGGGCGTGTCTGGTGGCCAATGACTGCCAGTTCCTCTTAGAACAGTCATCAAGATGGCACAGGGATCAGAGATGTGCTCATGAAGGTACAAGGCGCAGGTGGGATGACATCGTCATTCCCTAATCAAAAGAACAGGATAGCTTCTTCAACCCCTTTATTCACTCCTTCATGGAACTATTTTAAATGCCCATAAAGCAGAGGAATTGTGACTTTAGCTACACTTAATGTCTTGATTAATGCCGACCAACTCTAAAAAGTGCAAAATTCAAAGTTTCACTTCATTGCTGGGTTGCTCACAACAGTCCGTATCTTGCAAGGCTTACACTGGCATCTTACCCAAGCAAGGGCGCCATCCACGGCCATGTGACTGGTACACATGCATAGAGTAAGGCTAACACTGGAGAATATTATGATATTACCAATTATTCCTCTGTAATGCAACAGAAAAAGTGCAAGCAATACTGCCTGTTGTATCTGAGTTAGTTATAGAGCAAAATAGTTGCCCACAATTCAAAATGAATGTCATGTAGGTTAGAAAGATGCTTAACGGTAAAGTAAATAAACATTCTCGCCTCTCTCTCCGTAGCAGATGAAACCGTGGCTATCTGGAAAAGTCTATTTAATATGAAGACATGAACAATCTAGGCTTCTTTAAAGAACTTCCTTGTTGATGCACAGAAGAGCGGGATGACAAATACATCCCTTCTTTAAATGTTCATCAAGAAATTCTTTCAGGATCTGACCTTCTTTGGAGTTAATGGGTTAATGTGTCCTCCATGCAGACTCTTTGCCTCAGGCTGTAACTCGATGGCACAATCATAGGGTCGTTGTGGAGGTAATGTAGCAGGAGGTAATGTTGCAGCTACCTTCTTGTTGAAGACATCTTCAAAATCCTTCTACAGCTCGGGAACTTGTGAGAGATTTGAGCCTGGGTCACCATCAAATAGGACAGGGGGTATTGTTTGAGTAGACCTTCCTTTGGGAAAAAGTGACTTTCACAAAATAGGTCTGTAAAATGATTACTGGCCATACCACAGTAAATCTCAGGGTTATGTTTCATGAGCTAACTGATTCCCAAAATCACTGGTAAACCAGGAGCTGCACCTGTTCAAATATTATTGTTTCCATAGAGTCCAGTTTTAGTGGATATTCGCAGAAGTAGTTTCCCACTCCACCTTCCCTGATGTTAAAGAGGTGCCACCCACTCTGAGGAGTTCTTCAGTTACTGCCTTCTTTGCCTTCTTGACACATGGAATCTTCTTAGCTTGTTGAACTGTGATATCCATGAAGCAACCAAAGACTCCGTGATAGTAAGGCCCACAACTTTACAAGGCCCAATGGAGTCATTAATTCTACTGCCACACAATAAAACGTTTTGGAAGAGGCAAACGCCATATCTACACTAGGGCTTGACCTGGGGTTGTTATTTACAGTCGAGCTCAAGCGTTTAACGACTTCTTTGGGTAGGTATGTAAGAAGTGTCTGGTTTTCCCACAAAAGAGACACGATTCTTCTTGTGTTCAGTCTCTTATTAGATGTCAGAGGTCTTCTCATGTTACCAGTCTGCATAGGTTTGTTCCCAGAAGTCTTGGGAGGAGACATAGAACTGGAATCTTTGGAATTAGTCTAAAAAAGTTGAAGCGTTCTTTGACTCTCCAAACTATGCCATTTCTGTTGTAACTCAATATGCAATACTAAATCAATCAAGTCAGTCAGAGAATCAGGTCAAGTTACCACTGCCGGGGAATCTTTTGTTTCATATCGAAGACCAAGATAGAAGGCAGCAGTTGCATCCTCGTCCATCCAGGTAACCTCCATCAACAATTGTTTAAAAAACCAACTATAAGAAACACATCTCTAGGGCCTTGGTTGATGGTTAGTAACTTCACATCAGTATCCAGTTTTGTTTCTCTCTTACCAAAAGCGACCTTGAAATTTTTCAGAAACAAGCTAGATATGCTTATATTTAGAATTTATTTAGAATATGTTTATATTTATATAAAGTATGTTTATTTAGAATTAGTGGGGTAGCTTAGGCCAATGCTTTTTAAGAGAGATGTGATAGAATAAACAAGACTGAGCAAAAGCAGGTGCAAACACTTGTAGGAAAGCTAAAAATGGAGGTTACACTGGGCCAGAAATAAGGAGAAAGTATGAGGATCACTTGAATATTTCTCAGGGAGTGCCACACCAGTATTGCCACTAAATCCTGAACCATTAAGCTACTCCCTAAGGTGCTCAATGGATTTATATTTATGAAGCTGTGGGTGAAGTAAGAGTGGAAATTGTACCATTGGTCTGGGAGTATATGGTGGCTCCGGGCGCCATCTTGTTAATACAGACTAACAAAGATGCCCTTTCTTGACTGACCATCTTTAGTTCATCTTGGATTTTACTAATAGCTTGCACCTTTTCCTGAAGTGGATTCACCTCTTACTGCTTGAAAACAACTATGATGGTGCATGTCAAACTTTCAGAACTCAACTGGTTGTGGTTGCTCAGGAGTAGTGGAAATCCACCTCTCTTCCTAAGACAGCACATTTCAGAGGGAGCAAAAACACCCCAGGAGATCATTCTACCCTGGGGAAAAGAAGGGTCAGGTGAGAGAGAGATAAGCGAGGTCCAGATGGTAATGTTGCTCTGCACTTCACAAAGATCTGCTAGACCAGGTTTATATAACAAAAAACCACACAACCACACAATATATTAGAAGTGGGTATTTAACAAGCCTGCATCACTCCAGAGCTCAGACTCAATATGGTGCTTATTGAGATGACGTTAGGAGTAGCTCTATAATTAGCCCCTCGGCTACCAGGTTACAGTCAGAAAACCAAAAGAGAAGGGAGCATCGGTCCTGCGGAATCAGTCAGATATATCTATAACAGAACCACACTGGTAAGTCACAAGGAACTGCAGAGGACCTGAGGGAAGCAGGAACACTGGTAGAGCTGTGCCTACGAGGAAGAAAACTACAGAGGGAACCGTCAAAAGAGACAAACACAAAAAACATAATGGAGCACCTAACGGGTACAAACTGGGTCGAAGGCAGATAAAGCCCAAAAAACGCTTTCCCAGTTTCCATCTACCCATTCTCTAGAACTTACAAGCCTATGTATGTTAATGCAACCGCTGTAACCTGTAGGGGCCTTTGGAAAACAATGTCCTAACTGTCTGGAAATATCCCTTCGTAGGCCTGAAAGCTGGAGAACCCCACAGTTTGAGATTGACTCCTGACCGCACTGACCTTGCTACGTTTTCAGAACTCATAACAAAGGATGGTGGACAGGGCAAAAATGCCTTTGCATACCAAGCCCTGCAGACCGATGATTAACTTTCAGCGCTGTATCACCTATATGGTACAATATAATATTTTACAACAGTAATTGTAATGTAAGCGAGGGCCTTAAATCCTCCAGGTGAGACAGTGTACTAGAGATATTGTAAATAAAATTCTAATTAATCTCTGGGGATAATGAACTCAGTCCAGGCTTAGGTAAGGTGCAATCGATCATGTCCATCTATCCCAGATGGGGTTTCATGCCAAAGGTAGTAGGGATCATCAATCTTGCTAATCATCTACAATATTTACAACAATTTTTAGCGAGGAGGAAGAATCCCTGAGGTTAGCAATAAAACAAATAGCACCTCACTTCACCTTAAGCTGTGCCTTTGTTAAGATGTGTATGATACTTATTATTATCGATGGCGAATCTGAATAACAAGGCTATTGATCATGGCAGGATGCTAATGAAATCATTAATCATGCGCCCTGAGGTCAAGTGCTTGCTCCCGCCAAATTGACACATTTACTGCCAATATATCCTAGATGTAAGTGGGTGTTAAATTTTTATGATAGACTATATGATCAGGAATCCCCAACTTTCTACAATTTAATGCAACTTAATAAGTGAAGAAATATGTTGCTTTTACAAATCTCATTTATAAAATAGAATTACTTGGATTCCAAACTGTTACTTTTTAATGCCCAGTTTGTCACTCGTTTGTCCCTGACATACCACTTGTTAACTAGGAGATGTCGAATACTGATCACGCATCGCAGTCCAAACTGTGGGGCTCTGTCCGGCGAGCAATGCACAACCA
Organism: Lissotriton vulgaris; assembly: GCF_964263255.1. Lineage (NCBI taxonomy): Eukaryota > Metazoa > Chordata > Amphibia > Caudata > Salamandridae > Lissotriton > Lissotriton vulgaris. The sequence continues at coordinate 165,580,112 of NC_141699.1, read as the reverse complement.
CCCTTCATGCTCATACAGAGTGTCACTGACGGACAACAGCATTCACAGGCTCTTCTGGTCACTTTTACAGGTTGTACGTATCAAGTGTGACAGCCTGATGTCACGGGCTCTTCCTACAGCATGGTCACTGTTCAGATGCCATGAGCATCACAGGTGGCCCTATGGTGTACTGTTGGCATGCTGTATTTAGATGGCCATGTGGCGTCGCAAATTTACCCTCTTCTAGGGTCACTTTCACAATGCTTTGCTTACCTTGTGTAAGGTCTTGCAACCTTTCAGTGCTACTTCCATCTCTCTCCCTCTGCTGTCATATATCATAGCTCATTATGTTATTATTACCTAACTGTTATGGTGCCTCAATTGATCTTCTCCCCCTTTAGTGAGTTAAACACTATAAGAAAAATGTAATTCTCTCTTCTTGCCTGCTTCTCACATATTTCTCCTTTTACAGCAATCTCGGCTATTCCTTTCTAGAGCTGCACACAATCATAGCTTTGAATTTAAAATCTCATTTAGGGGCGTGGCCAAGATGGCGGAGTGAACGGATGTGTTCCTCCCGAGCTCCCGCGCCCGCCTAGGCCCTGAGCCCTGAATTCAAGCTTTTCTCCCCCCCAATCGGCCCGGAGGACCGGGTGTGGTCGGGAGAGCATAGGGGAACAGCTGAGTGGAGCTCCGGTTCCTCCGCCGATCGCAGAGTCAGGAGCGGTGAACCCGGCTGCTGGAACCCCAAGCGGCGGTGGCAGAGCAACGCCGACTGGAGGCCCGGCTGACGATAGCGCAGACCCTGGGGGCTGCGGAGGAAGATCTGCTGAGACGAAGCCACCTACAGATGAACCGGCGGTGCCGGCGGCCTAGGACCGAGGTGAGCTGATCGGACCGTGGACAGTGCGGCGAGCCCCGGACCCGCCCCCTAGGCTAATCGAGGCCGCGGCTGCGGCCGGACTGGGAGAGGACGCAGGCTGGGACCACTGGCGAGGCTGCACTGGTGCAGCTGCGGGTACTGGCGGAAGCTCAGGAGGGGCGCGGAGGACCATTGGCGACCCGCTGGCACAGTGAGCCTGGACTTAAAGATCGCTGACCGGTTTCCCGGTGGTGAGGGAGACTCGGTCCCGGCCCGGGGCTACGCGAGGCCGCGGCTGCGGCCTAGCTAGAGAAGGCCGAAGGCTGAGGGCGCCAGAGGAGTGGCGGATTCTGTTGGGCAGATCACCGACGATCGGCGGACTGCCCCGGGAGCTGAAGCGGTCCTGGTCGGGGATATCGAGGCCAGATTGTAGCGGGGCCGGGCCCTGGGCATAATTACCCCCCGCGATCCGGCAGAAGCGCCTCGGGGTGACGAAGAGAGAGCAGAGCGCCCAGGGGCATTGCGGATAGACCGCAAGAAGAGCAAGAGTTTGCGGAGCGCAACACCAGAGTGGAACTGGCACCGCGGCGGCACCGGGCCTGCGAAGCAAAGCCTGAACAGTGACGCTGCCCGGAGAGCGGAGACGGGGCTGGGAAAGGCTCCCCTTGAGTGATCAGCTGCCGAAAGTGGAGGATCCTAGGCGCCCTGCGGATCGCACCTGGGGGCCGGAGTGGTGCAGGCCGGGGCGTCGGAGACGGAATGCTTGGAGCCGGGCCCTGGACAGAGCTTTCCCCTTCCCCCACGACTTCAGCGGAGAAGGTGAGGTGCAGGCTGGGTGAGTGTATTTGGATGTGGAGCCCCCAGAGGAGTTACAAATTGCCCTGAGTGGAGCGAAAGTTTGCGACATATTGCACCGGGGTGGTCTGGAAAACACAGCGGCGCCTGGTAACCGGTGCACAGCCGGGAAGGAGAAGTAGCCTGGGGACAGCAACTAAGTGGCGCAGAGCTCCCCCTGAGTGAACAGACGTTGGAGGTGAGGGGGGTTCACTTGAATGGGGTAGCGCACATTAGGACAGTAGCGAGCTGCTCTTGAGCGGCTGAGGCCTTGCGGCGCCTGTGACAGGGGTGAACCGCCTAATCTGGGGAGAGGAATCGCTCACGGAGCAGGGAGGAGCAGCGGCGGCTGCTGACACGGCGGTGCTCCCACACTGCGATCGGGCTGAGCGGTCTGCGGGCCCGGGCCTTCCTGCTGCCCGCATCTGGAGCAATCAAGGAGCGTATAGCTGAGACCGAATCACACCTGACACGTAGCCAGTCTGGGCCTTTCGGGGGCTCGACCTTGTGTCAAAGAAACCATCGGGGGCAGGGCTAAGTAACGGAGGCTCCCGAAGGCTCACGCCAGAGATAAGGGCCTGGTCGGGTGACAGATTGGCTGGGGCCTGCTGCAGATTGCACACGAGCTGCGGAGCAGTAAGGAAGATGGCCGGGCAGAAGGGCGGCAAAGGAAGTAACCGCACGCTCACGGAAATGCTCAATAAACCACCAAGTAAAGGAGACAAGACCTCAACACAGTCGGGAGGCGCAAGCGGATCTCAAGGGGGGAGCAGCGGAGAGCCCCCGGTCACCAGATCCTTTTTAGAATCCCTTTTCGGGACATTGAGGGAAGACTTTCAAGAGTTAAAAAAGGAAGTGGCCGGTGAAGTACGGGAACTGCGCAGAGAAGTGGTTGGACTCGGGGAGAGGGTAGACGCAGTTGAGAGCTCCACGCAAAGACAGGACGAAGAGATTACGCACTTGCAGCAGGAGGTACTCCGCCTCAGAGACCAACACATAGATCTTCAACTGCATAATGAAGATCTGGAAAACAGATCAAGACGAAACAACATTAGGGTCCGGGGAGTGCCGTCCACAGAAGGGACCTCCGGCATAGTGGCCTATCTGCAGGAACTGTTCTGCACCGTCCTGGGCGAACCTACAGATTTCCCCGTCAAGATAGATAGGGCTCACAGAGTAGGCCCGCAACGGCGTGCAACAGGGCCCCCTCCGGATGTATTGGCTTTCCTTCCTGACTTTCCACTGAAAGAGCGGATTATGTACGAAGCAAGGAAGAAACAGACAATAACATTTAGAGGTCACCAAGTAGCGCTGTATCAAGACCTAGCTGCGACCACGCTCCAGAAGCGCAGAGCATTTAAGATTGCAACAGACTTCCTGAGACAACACGATACGCCCTACTCATGGGGGCACCCTTTTCGCCTCATATTCCGATGGAATGGAGAGTCGCACCAGCTGCGGTCTCTTCAAGACGTCTGTGAAGTACTAGGGATCACAGCAGAGGAGGAGGAATCGTCCACGCCACGGAGGAGGAACTCATCTAATGAAGGCTGGCGGAGGGTCTCGAGACGCAGGACACAGAGTGCCTCACAGAGACCGAGTTCGCCCACAATCAGAGCTGGGATGGCGAAAGCAATTCGAACGGCAACCGAGACCTCGGTGGTTGAGGAAGAAGTGGCGCTAACCGCATAATGTGGCTCCGGGGGGAGATTGACAATGCATTACTGATGGAGCTGGCTTTGGGGGGGGGGGGGGGGGGGGGGGGCGCGGGAAGGCGAGGGAGGAGTGCTTGTGGCAAGTCGCCCACGAAGGTAATTCACCACAGACTTGTCCGAGAAGGGCAGGCCTGGGACTATTTGGACTACAGAAGGTTGAGAGGGATGGGTTGGAAGGGTCCGTTTGGGGTTCAAGTTGGGGTAAGGGGGAAGGGAGTGAGGGGGTCGGGGAGTTGGGGTTCGGGGGCCTTGGGATCCGGGAGGGGGGAGTTCGGGGAAGCTCTGTCCGGTGCTTCCGTTATGTTCACTCAGCTTAGCCAGAACTCACAGACCGATCCGGAGGCAGGTTTGGCGCTTGCTGCTCTTGATCAACAGGTGCTGGAAGGTTACATTAATCTGGTATGGCAGAATTGAAAGTAGTGACTTTGAATGTGAAAGGGCTAAACAATCCCACAAAACGTAGGGCAGTTCTCTCCTTGTTAGAGGCCTCACAGGCAGACATCTGTCTGCTGCAAGAAACGCACCTGCTGGCTGGTGACTGTCATAGGTTACGGTCCCGCTCCTTCCCCACACAGTTCTTTTCCTCCCATACCACTAAAACGGCAGGAGTAGCTATCTTAGTATCTAAATCCTTTAAGGGTGAGGTGCTACACAAATTAGCTGAGCAAAAAGGGAGAATGCTGGCATACAGATTTAAGTTGGGGCCTCTGCAATACACGGTGGGGTCGGTTTACTGCCCAAACGAGCGTCAGGACCATTTCCTTCATGCTACACTGATAGATGTCACAGCATCTCCTGACAGGCATCTCATTCTGGGGGGGGACCTGAACCTGGTGTTTGATTCCTCACTGGACAGATCAGCGCAGCGCTTTCCACAGACCGGGGAACTGTCGAACACTATGAAAAAACACAACTAGCTGAACTCGATATGCACGATCTTTGGAGAGGATTTCACCCCACAGATAGGGACTATTCTTATTTCTCGCACGCACACAAAACATATGCCCGGCTGGACTATCTGTTGGTCTCTGGCCCGGTTCGGGACATGGCCACTGCCTCCGAGGTAGGGGTCATCTCCCTATCGGATCATGCACCGGTCTCGGGGACCTTCCTACCCCCGTCGACCCCGGTTCAGCGCGGAGTCTGGCGTCTACGGGACACTCTTCTACACAAAAAAGTTGTGGTGCAACGTATCACCGAGGCAGTGACTGAATTTCAACTGCATAACTCTAACCCCGACACTACATTGGCGACTCAATGGGGAGCGCTTAAGGCGGTTCTACAGGGAGAATTTATAACGATATCTGCAACCGAAAATAAGGAGAGGAAAGTTAAACGGGAAGAACTCACGCAAAAGGTCAGGGAATTAGAACAGGTGCATCGGCGAACGGGGGCTCCTAGAATTTGGAAACAACTGAAGGCAGCAAGGAAACTCCTGTCGTCTCTGGACCTGGACAGAGCTGAATATGCGGCTCTCCGTCTGAAACACGCATATTATACGGGAGGGGATCGTTGTGGCCGGTTATTAGCGGCTAAGCTCAGAATCGCACACCAATGCCGTCGAGTCAAAGAACCTGCGGTGTCAGGAGGGCGCACGGTTACAGAAGACGTCGAAATAGCCGAGGCTTTTCGACAGTTCTACTCTGAGCTCTATGCGGAGGACGGCACAACGTCTGGGGACCCTGATGAATATTTGGACTCAGTGACTCTCCCATCCCTAGCTCAAATACAAACTGACTACCTGGACCGAGAGATTAGGATAGAAGAGGTTATTGCAGCGATCGCTAGGCTGAAACTCGGGAAAGCCCCGGGACCAGATGGATACACCACCCTCTTCTATAGGACATTTTGCACTACCTTGGCTCCTATATTGACCAAGCTGTTTAACTCTTTCGACTGCCCCGGTGCTATCCCTCCGGATCTCCTGCAAGCCACAGTGTCAGTAATACCCAAACCAGGGAAGGACAGGGCACAGTGTGGCTCGTACAGACCGATTTCCCTCCTAAACGTCGACCTTAAAATCTACACAGGGATCCTAGCTGCGAGATTGGCACAGTATCTCCCCGGGCTGATTGAACCGGACCAGTCCGGCTTTGTACCCGGCAGGCAAACGGTGGATAATACCAAGCGGTTAGTACACATACTGGAAAAAGCTTCGCGGATCCCTGGGGAAAGGATACTCCTTTCGGTCGACGCTGAAAAAGCGTTTGACCGGGTGCACTGGCCGTATCTTGAGCGGGTGATGACTCGAATGGGCATAGGGGAGAAATTTAGGTGCATGGTCTTTAATTGTTATAAGTTCCCGTCAGCAACGGTGCGTGTCAATGGCTGTGGATCGAAGCGCTTCTATATTGAACGCGGCACGAGACAGGGATGCCCGCTATCCCCTCTCCTCTTCGCTCTCTACATGGAGCCCTTTGCCCAGAGAGTGAGACGAAACCCAGATGCTACTGGGGTGCGGATGGGGGGTTATACCCACACGGTCAGCTTATATGCAGACGATGTCATTTTTACGCTAGAGGATCCGCAGAGGGCTTTACCCGCGTGTATGGAAGAGCTCGAGGCTTTTGCGGGAGCGGCTGGGTTTAAGATGAATATGGGGAAATCCACGGCATTGGATATCTCCCTGACACCTGGGACGAGACGAGATTTGCAGAGGCGTTACCCACTAAGGTGGTCGCGGAACCACGTGCCTTATTTAGGTATCCTGCTGGCTCCCACGCTGTCGGCGATGGTGGCGGTTAATTACGAGACGCTAGGCAGGAAAGTGAAAGAGGAACTGGGGAGGTGGAACAAGGGGACGATATCGTGGCTAGGCAGGATAGCAGCGCTGAAGATGACAGTACTACCACAGATCCTGTATCTCTTCCGGGCACTTCCGCTGCAGCCCCCTAAAGGCTGGATACGGATGATGCAGACTGCACTATCCCAATTCGTCTGGCAGGGCCGTAAACCCCGAATGAAGAGAGCATTGACGACTTTAGCGCCGGAAGCGGGGGGACTGGGAGTCCCTGACCTTCACAAATATTTCCAGGCGTCACAGTTGAGGTACCTGGTGGAATGGAGCAGATGGGAGTCGGATAAGCACTGGCTCTTCCAGGACCAGGCAGTGGCGGGCCGGCCCTTGCAGGAAATACCATTCCTGCGCAAACAACACAGACCCCCGAATCTCTACGCCTCCTATGTTACAAGGGTGCCGCTGAGGGTATGGGATGCCACTAGTGAACTATTCGAGCTTACCTCGTTACCCTCTCCGTTCACTCCTATTGTGGACAACCCAGACTTCACGCCAGGGACAGAACCGGGAGCCTTTACGCACTGGCGAGAGAAAGGATGCAGAGCACTTTTTCATGTGTACGGTGAGGACGAGATCCTCACCTTTGAGGACCTTAAAGAGAGTTACCAGCTGGCCGAGGCAGATAGGATGAGATATTGGCAAGTCAGACATTGGGCACTACAACCACAGGTGCGGGAAGCGGCGGATAGGAACCTGCTCCCTTATGAGAGATGGATGGCGACGCGTACATCGGATGCAAAACTCATATCTGATCTGTATAAAATGCTACAGCCACCACCCACACACATCTATAATCCTGGTAGGGAGAGATGGAACAGGGAACTGGGGAGAACGCTTAGCCACAAGGAATGGGAGCAAATCTCATACCGAGCGCGACATTCTGCATATCATGTGGGGCTCACTGAAACCTTCACCAAGGTGTCAACGTACTGGTACCGCACTCCCGAACGCTTGCACGAAATGAACAGGCTCATAGACACTGCATGTTGGCGCACTTGCGGGCACACTGGGACACTGACGCATATTTTATGGGACTGCCCACTGATACAGGACTACTGGAAGGAGGTGATTGATGAAATAGATAAATGTTTTGAAATAGAGTTACCCCGCTTCCCGGCCTATACCCTGCTGGCCTGCCCAATGCCTTAATGTACCCGTTGAAATCCCGGAGAGGGAGACACATAGCCATCGCTTTGGGCTCAGCTGTGCAGAACATTCTAATACACTGGCGCACTTCCACCATTCCCTCGATCACGGGTTGGCTACACAGGCTGTGGCACGTACTGGGTATGGAAAAAATTTCGCTTACACTGGCTGGGGAGGTCGACCAATTCACAGAGCTGTGGCAACCATTCCATACGTTACTAGCTACTGAATTCAGGGAGCTTACGTGCCCCAGATACCTGAGGCTCCTTAGGCTTACACCACCGATCACTTGAACGACCAGTAGGAAGAGGGAGGAACCGTGTACGCATGTTGGGGAGAAAGCAGGAGAGGCCTTGTGAGTTTCTGAGATCTTCCTTGCACAACACCGGACAGAGAGCGGGGGGGAGGGAAGGGGGGTGGGCATGGGTGGCTGTTGGGGTAGTTTGTTAAACTAAATGTGAAGTACAGAGGGATTGTTATTTGCTTTCTGATCGACATTCGGACTCAATGCTCGAGAAAGCCACCCATGGCGGCTCTCGCCTAGCTGGGACTGTAGAACTTTGCAGGTGGCGGTAAGCCCTGGAGAAAGCATCAATTTTTCACGCTATAAACTGTCTTTTATTGCCTGGTTTCTTTCTTGGTTTTCACTGCTGTACCACTGTACTTAATTAATAAAATACTTTAAACCTAAAATCTCATTTAATTTTCAGTATCAAATCTGTTTAGTGTCTTAAATCTACCACTGCTATCTAACCAATCTCTGCAAAATCAGATAATTTATTTCTCTCTCATCTGTGAAACTCCTGCTTCAAAATCTTGCACTTTCTCGCTTTATTCACCGCTATCATCTGCTTCTTCGTCTTCTAAAATACATTACTGCTCCCATTCAGTCTATTCTTTCTCGTGTGTTTGTCTTCTCTTCTCACTTCTGTGCCACTCACACACTTACAATCACTTTACCCCACACTGTTGGCTTCCCCTCCCTTCTTTTTGGTTTAGGTTCCACATAATATGCCATATGTTTAAATATGGCCATTCTCTCGTCACTCCTTACTGATGCTCTTTGGTCTCCTTATATATTCCTCATTCTGCTCTTCGCTCTAATGCACTATTACTTTAATATGTCTCCAGCCTCCATGTGCAACTTCTGCAGTTTCTCTTTGTTGGAGCCTAAATTGTGGGTTAAGACAGCTGTGCCTGTTAAGTGTGTGTCTCCCCTGTTTTCATCTATGATGGCAATAAAGACCCAGTTCAAGACCCATCTGCACCACTTATTTGTGAATGAAAGTGTCTGTCCCCTCTTGCTTTTGCCACTGGAGTGTGTGCTGCATGCACAGCACTTTGGATAAAAGCTCTATAATTAATGCTATACAATATGTCTGGATTTAGCTTATGGTAACTAAGTAAGTTACTCCCACAGAATGTTTACTCTAGTGACTAGATACAGACTTAATCATTTCATTTGGAAACTAGTCATAAATGCAGAACTGTCAACCCTCCGCTGGAACCACATTTGTATGAAACTGGAACACAAGGCTGCAGTTTCCTGAAGCCGCTCTGCACTTTACAATATGAAAACTTAATTCACGTGAGTTTAGTCCCAAAATGGCGGCCCTGTTTGGGTAGAAACCACTACATGCAGTAGGTCTTAGATGCAGAGCTGCTGGAAGCGAGGGAAGGACCACTGTATGGGGTTGGAGGTGGCAGAGTTCCAGGCTCGGGGTTGTCCAGAAAAACATCGGAAGATATGGTTACTTTTGACAGATTATAGGGATTTGGTTCTGGACCCTGTTCGCAACCAAACTTGATACCGAAATAAGACAATTTGGTCAAGAGTCTTATGGAACTGAAATGGAGACTAGTGTTAGCTCTATATCGGGGCGCTGTTAATGATATATGGTGGGTGGGTGGACCACGTGCAAGTCCAAGTGTTTATATTTATCTGGGATTTTCTATAATCATGTGTTATATATGTATGAGGGCCATACTGGTCCCGTTTTGTGACAAAACCCCAATAAAATGTGTTGTGAACAAAAAAAAAGCTGCAGAGTTGTAGTCGCTCTTTCCCTAAAGTTAAAACCAACCCATTCTGTTTTGAGGTACACTTCATATTGTGATATTTAAGAAGAGATGCCCTTGGCCTGCTGTCTGGAGAGCACAGGAGGGATTCGCATCTTTGAATAACTTTTCACACACTTACAATTTTAAGCACAGGGATGCTAGGCGATTCGCCCAAAATCACACGGTTTCCAATTAAGTACTAATGCCGGGATTAGAGCGCAGGTCCCAAGAGTCCACAGTTAGCAGCAAAGCCATTTAATCGACTTCTTCTTATCTCATCTGAGGATCTTTGTCATAAACCTTATGACATTGCTGTGTGAACAGTAGCAAGCAAACAAACACTTTCAGAAACATATAAATCAATTGTCTGAACAAAACAAGCATTTACAATGCAATGGTCTCGGCATTATTAAAGGTAGAGCTATTGGTATTGTTTATTATTTTTTAAGTTTTTTTCTAAATCATAAATAAACAGCATTGTCTTTTTAATTTGCAATAGCTTAATCGTTAAATAAATGGCATTGTCATTCACAATGCTAATAGCTTAATCTTTTGCATATGCATGACCTATTGAATTTACACATACATAGCCACACACACATAGAGAGCCACCTAGATAGAGTTGTTCACAGTCACCTACACAAAGACAGAGGCACTTACACAGAGCCCCCCTCACACAGACATTGGCACTTACACATAGAGTAACCTACAAAAAAAGCTCCATATATTGCAGTATTATACCACTATGTTCACTTGTACGCTTTTGAACCTGCACACGTCACTTTTTCCTCGAGTAATGCATCGTTTGCTACCTCTTTTATTTTGTTGACCTGTGCCCTCAAAACCGCCGGGATCACGGGTGGTAATCCAAACACGAACATCGTGTTTACATTAAACAACCATAGCGCAAACCTGACCCGAATGTATCGGAGCGCATAACTGAGTACCATATTTACATGACACCTTCCGGCACGGGGAGTTTAAGTGATTAGCCCCTAATCACTGGATGTGGACGCCACCACGAGACTCGAACCCTGGTCTCATGCACCAGGTCGGCAGCCCTTCCAGTGAAAACACGCTCGGCTGTCCCCGCTAAATAAGGCACACCGCCGCAATTAGCCTGCCAAGCTGCTGACAAGGTACGTATGCCCCGGCGTCTAAGCGCCATGCCCGTCCGGCATGCGCCGACCACAAGCGGCCAATAGAGGCCAGCGCACCATTTGAAAGTGATCAAGCAAAGAGCCGCCAAAACGGTGCCTGTGGCCAGTCCCGTATTACTCTCCCTTTCAAATGAAGACAGTAATGAACTCGGTACCGGACAATACCTGCCCACTAAAGCGCTGCTTGTATGTGTAGGTATATAAGTGCTGTAACTTAATAACAGCCGAATGACAAGAAATGTAGCACTGTACCTGGACAGAAAAGGAGACGATTCATGACAATATGCAGCAATTGTAAAGCGCTGTCCTCGGCCAACGCAAAGCGCTACCCTTACGGGCCTAAAGGCGCTGAGAGATAGGTCTAACTCCCCCCCCCCCTCCCCAGGGGGGGCCGTGACATAGGCGTGGGGGGAGGTGCTGCAGCCAAAAGGAAATTACAGCAATTATAAAGCGCTGTCCTAGGCCGTGGTAAGGCGCTACCCTTACGGGTCTAAAGGCGCCGAGAAATAGGCTTAACGTCCCCCCCAGAGAGCCGAGACATAGGCGTGTGGGGGTGTGCTGTGGCCGAACAACTACAGCAAATTTAAAGCGCTATCCTAAGCCAAAATAAAGCGCAGCACTTACGGGCCAAAAGGCGCTGAAAAAGAGGTCTGCCCCCCCCCTCCCCCCCAATAGAAAGCCGTAGCATATGCGTGTGGGGAGGTGGTGCGGCCGAACAATTTACAAATTGCAAAGCGCTATCCTTCCTAAAGTAAAGCGCTGCCATTACGGGTAAGAAAGCGCACTGGAAGGAGGCCCTCCCCCCCGGGTGCGGCCGCGGCCTTGCAACTAACAAAGTTGCCCAGAACGAGGCAAGGCCGGGGCTGAGGCTGAAACGGTGCCCCTCACGGGCGATGCCCGCATGGTGTGACCCCTACTTGGGGAGGTGGAGGCGGGGTGGAACTAGGCCCGCAACGGACTACCCACGGTGTAGCAGCTGCGAACGGCGCCGCGTCAGGGTGCGGGGGCAGTAATCAAAATCGCGGGCCGCCCCAGGCCACTTAAACTACCGGCAGGGACCGCGTGCCTACAACGGCCGTCCAGTCCCATTCCTGACCAGGAAAGGTCACCTTACGCATGTAGCGAGGCGGGCCACAAGTAGCAATGAGATGCGCGATAATATCATGATGTGTTTTTATTTACTGTGGGACTTGAACCCGCGGTACGATGTATACCTCTCGGACAGCGCCTCCCAACAGGGCACTAAGCACTCACAGGGAGCGCCGACAATCGGCGAAATAATGTGCGGCAACGCCCCGGATGGGACAACCCCGAAGACTGGGTGTCCCGAGGCCGCCCGCAGCACTAGCCAGCGCAACCCCCTCGTGGGTTCGCCGACCCCGATTCCCAGTGCTGCCCCAGCCTCCTCAGCGGCCCGCCGCTCTGCAGGCTGGGCAGCCGCAATCTCCAAACAAGAGAGGAGCGCTCCACATGACCACGTTTCTCCGAGGCAAGGCAGAAATGCCTTGGAGAAACCAGGGTCATTTTTCGGATTGAGGGGCGTGTTCGGTGTTCTCAGATTGGGCGTGGCCTAAAAGTGGGAAGAAGAACACCGAACACACCTCCAAATCCGAAAAGGACAGAGCCTATTCGGAGGGACAGCTCTCTCTTCCAATGGCTGGCCTACGTTTAGGAAGCCAGCCAATGGGAGAGAGGCAAAAACAGAGGCGGGACAAATAGTCCATACTAAGAATCATTAAATCTCGGTACTTCCGGTTCTGCCTTCGGCAGACCTTGATATTACCTCGACCTAAAAAGAGTTGAAGAAGTCTCAAGGAGGGCTTGTATATATGTTTAAATATGGGAAGAGGCAATGCTATGTATCATACAGATCGCCGACGGTTGCATTCTGCAACCAGCTTCTATGGACCTGGTCATAGCTTGCACCAGTTACAGACAGTAGGCAACACCGCTGTTGGATGTTATTTCACATCATTAAGATGTGTTAATGTGAAGAAGACTATGCCTGTAGTAAATGCCTGTAGTATTGCCACTTGATAGTGAGGCAGGCAGCCTCTGGCACTGGGAAAGTCCTGGAGCACATTATGAAGTTATCTGCATATCTGGAAAAAAAACATACGATTTGCTCTGAAGCCCAGAAAGAGCTACACAGGCTTTTTTTAAATTCCTCGTTTAAATAATCGCCACATCATAATGTCCAGTGGCGGTCGCCACTAACAAAGGGTGGTGAGGCGGGGGGTACCATGGGGAAATGAGCGCGTGCGGGATGACGTGTTAATAATAATAAAAACGTACTTGAAGCCGCCAGCCTCCTCTCGTGCCGCATCGCTCCTGCTGGCCTCTTCATGGTCCCAGCGTGAGAGTTGGCATGAGTGGGCAGGAAAGACGCTCCGCTCGGGTCATGGAGTCTGTGGGGCTTCTCCAGCCCGGCTGCTGAATGTAGCCGGGCTGGAGAAACTTAAGTGCGCATGTGTGTTTTGGTCGGCCTGAGACGGCCGGCCACACACATGCATACTTAGGGAGTGCACAGCACTCCTCCTCCCCATGCCCGCCCCTCCCTGCGCAAGCTGGCTCAGAGCTGGCAACCGACAAAATAAAACGATGCTAGAGCTGTGTTTTATTTTTCGTTTGCTGGCTCTGCGGCAGGCAGTGGGGAGACGCTCCTCATCATTGCGGAGGAGCTGCTACTAGTAATGTCCTTAAACAAGAACCACCTTTCCATGGATCAGTGAATTGTGATGGAGCAACTCCAATTGAACTTACAGATATCACGTGACTCCATGTCCCTCTCTTCAGTGTGCCTTTAGCAAACTAATCACTCAGGGAGGCAGTCTGAGTTCACATCAACTAAGCCAACTGGACTACAGACTGCAATGCATTGTACCGGGAAAACCCAGGACTGGAATGTGGTCTTCCAGGTAAGACAAGGAGAACTGATGCCCACACGATAATATGTACAACTTGTGAGCATCAGCAAGGATGCCGTGTGTCATATTTATTTGTGCACAACACAGCACTTCAACAAGAAATGCTGAACACAGCAACAGACCATGGCACATAGGACCTCTTAGCAGATTTGTGTGGGTACATGGAGATGGGGTATGGATGTGGTAAATGATGAACAATATAGGAAATTACATACACCTATCATATATACATCTTTCCATGTATACAGTGATAGTGTGCACGATGATTTTTGCAAGATAGCAACAGAACATGGCAGATAGGCCCGATTAGCATTTTTGCATGGGTACACAGAGATGGGGATTGGATATGGTGACCAATATGTGAGATTACAAATATCTATCATATATGCATATCTACCTGCTTACAGTGATAGGTTAGCTTGTGCATGATGATTTTTCCAAGATCGGGTGTTCCTTGACAACAGTTTTAATTGACGCAAGCAGCATGACTGATTGAAAATCAGCTAGGAGAGAGTTGGGGTTAGTGTTCGCATTGAATAAAAGGTACAGAAGCGAGATACTGAATGTGGAAATTTGATTGTAGCTACGTACAGAGTTGTAGTTCTTCAGGTAGCTACTTTACTAAGCAAAAGTAAGAAAGTACGTTTATTGTACAGTTAATTAAAACATTATAAGGGGCAAATGTACTGGTATTCTGATCTGTCCAGCAGATACGCTTATGAGTATTGCACTGCACTTTATGTTATTGTTGTACATGTTACGAAAATACAAATAAAAAGAATTTAAAAAAATGTAAAACATTAAATTTGAGAGCATTAAATTAAAACCATGTAAAATCCATGAAACCTTGTGCTTTAAAGGCCATGTACAGATGCGCAAAGACATTCAGTTCGTAAATGAGGAGCTCTCTAATAGTGGGTACCTAGTTAATTCTTATTGCGGTGTACGCAGGAGACTTATGCCAAGGGCCCTGATCCTAACTTAGATGTATTAGAAGCAAGAGAGTACGCTAAGGTAAAGTGCCAGTGCGTGGAGATGTAAATGTGGCCAGCGAGAATTCACCAAATAAATGTACGCTTTTAATACTTGCTTACTTAAAGTGCTTAATGCCTAAACATGACTGGCGCATATTAGTCACTTTAGTATACACTTAGAGACTTTTCGAAGTTAAAGTGCTTAATGTGTAAACAGATGGCAAGGTGCCCTAGTCAGTTGTGACCTTGGGGGCTTGAACGTTCCCATCATAGAGGCATAGATTTTGTGTTCAATTATTGAAGTTTTCTCAGAATTTTCTGGAGACGTCTTTTCATTCACCTGTTTTTCCATCTCAAAACAGCAACAGCACCAGTCTCTTCTCTACTATGTAGAAGAATCTCACAAAGCGGCAGTTAAGTTGCTTAGCGGTCTGTTCAAAACAGGCCAATACCGCCTGTCTGCAGGTTCAAATGTTTCTTTTATTAAAGAGGGGGCGGAGAATTGTTTGTCGCTCGTCCAATAGCTTTGTGCAGATACATATTAAGTGCAAAAGGTCTTCACACCCGGTTCCACATAGTCGGCTGGAGGTCATTCTTGTATTCCGCTTAAAGGGCGCTAGTTGTAGGAGCAAGGGTACCATGACCAAGCCATGACCAAGCGACATATCAAAAATGTCTCCTTCGCTGCAAAGGCGAATCCCATACTGAATTATGGTTGCAGCTTTGCAGTGATGTAGTTGTTGAGTACAAACAAACTGTGTGTCCTGTCCACCAGCAATGACTTGTCCTCTATTAGCGAGGTCATTTAGATGGCTTAGGTGACTAGTTTTGTGAAGCTGGAGTGGGTTGCAGATGTCTCTCAAAGGGCCTGTCAGCCTAGCTGTGTTAAGGAGTCATGAAGATAAACTCTGGCTGGGGATCTTTCTTGAGATGTCAGTTCCGCCCAGAGATGTGTGTTTAGTGTATTCTGTTCGGTGCCCCTGATCTTGTGACAGCATTTAATATAAGCCTCCCTTCTGGCCATGGTTTGTATCTAAAGGCCAAATTCTAATCTTATTTGTGCATGGGATGTGTATTTTGGGAGATCAAAGATCATTCTGTATGCCCCGATAATAATAATGTCCAGGTTGGTTGTGTCTCTCCCTCGCAATGGCTCACTCCCATATGATATTATTGGCAATTGTTTCGCTTGAAGTACCTGGATTAGAGGAGTTAAGGTAGGGTCACCCACTTTCTTCTTCAGAGATCTCAGCACTAATGCTACTGTGGTACCTTTTCGTCTCAGGCCTTCTTTCTCAGGCTTGAAAGATTCCTAATTGTGTATGATGACTCCTAAGTATTTATATTCTGTCACAGGCTCCAAGCAGTGTTTGCCCAAATGCCAGTGTGGTTTTCTAGGCTTTGTGTAGTTTATTGTCATGATTTGTGTTTTTTCCTAGTTGATTTGCAAAGCATTTTCCAGCTGCAACTCTTGGGTGGCATCAAGTAAGCTCTGCAATCCAACTGGTGTGCGGCTTATTTATTAAGCATAAGTATCAGCAGGACAATAAGCACATAACATCTGCATGCCCCCCGACGCCTCCTCCCAATTTCACTCATAGCATTCCACCCAATGCATTCCAGTTTCTTTCCCTACCAACAACGCAACATGGCTGCTTTGTTGGCCGTTCAACGTGATGAAGCACGTCCGCTTGTAAGCGTACAGCAGTGTGAGTTCCGATCACACACTCAGGGAGTCGAAATTACCTGCAAACACACATGCCACTTCAAGCGCTCTTGTCTCGCACAAAGACAACGGGGAGCGTGGAAGGCGCACTCTCCAGCGCAGTGAGAAGGACTGCAGACACACCGCTTCACTCGCTCTTAGCTCGTGCAAAGTTATCGCAGCTGAAATCATTCGCCCCCCTCAGCGCTCCTCAAAGTGGTTGGTCAGATGAGGTGAGAAAGTGCAGATGAAGAAGTGTTTGTCGGCCCCCAGGGCAGATAAGGGCAAACCAACTCACCTCCTGAATGGGACCACAAAGTTAAGATGCAGCAAAGCCAGAAAGACCTGAAGGCACATGGGTGAAGCTGTCCTGCCGAGGGTACCCCTAGCCTCCAATACAGAGTCGTAGTTCTTCAGGTAAGTAGTTTATTAAGCATAAGTATCAGCAGGACGATAAACACATAAGATCTGCTGGCCACTAATGCCTCCTTCCAACTCCACCCACAGCATTCCAGCTTCTTTTCCCACCAACATTCCAGCACCATGGTTACCCCAACACTCCAAGAGATAAGACCCAACACAACGAGGTTTCTGCTGGTGGAGCGTAAATTGTGATTAAGTACGCTCTGCCTCAGGATTATAGAGAAGTACTTTGGGAAGGCGCTGTTTTATGGCTTTGACGACCAGGATCAGTAGCTTGTACAAACGTCTGCCTTTAGCTGACAAACACGTGACTTAGTTGCGATACTGTGATGTAGCAGTGTTTTTGGGGAGACTCTTGAGAGTTCTTGAAGCAAAATGCTTTACTGAGAGCGCAAAATAAATTCAGGGCATGACCTACTAGATGAGGGTTACAGTTGTCAAATTTACTAAGGACTAGTAAGGCAAGCTGAGTGTCTCATCTCCGAATGAACACTCATTCCAATAATCCTATTTTCTGAACTCATTGACTAGTTTCCTCACACTGAGTTTCTAAAGTGACACTTCTCTTAACAAAGTTGAGTGAACTACGCAATACATAACTAATCACATTTTTTTCTTAGCGCAAAATCCATTAGAAACTAAAACCTCTTCTGCCATCAGCTGAAGAACTACTTGTTCTGTGCAGGTGGGTCAGTTTGTGAGCACCCACACAGAGCTTTCTCAACAATGTATTTAGCAAGGAGCCACACATTAACTCATCATACACGTGGGGCCGAACATTCTCAGTTATTGTAAAACATGATGATATCCGCCCACCATGGTATTAGAAATGTCGAGACATGTGCACAAGGGTTGTAAATAATCAAAGCACCACATCTTAGTCAACAACATGGAAAAGCCGTGCACACTCATCCTTTTTACATCACATGGTGGGAGTATCTGAAATGTACACTCCCTACATACCCGAGTGTAGCACCTTGATCTTTTCTTCTGCCTCTCCCAGCCTGGCAGCCAAAGTGATTTGTGCTTCTTGTAGTCCCCTGTAAAGCAAAATGTGTCACATTTTAATATTAATGCCACTTCACAACTTGAAGCTAGAACAGCAATATCGTTTAGGCCTTCACTCAGAGGAGGCACAGTTTTTGAGTTTTGAACTTCTGCTCAGCAAAGACCCAATTGTCATAGCATTATTTTACTAAACCTTTAAGCATCTAGGCATGCAACATAATCATCATCCGCATCACTTTACCACATCAAAATGCCTGCAAAAACCATACATACATAAATAACATACATAATAATAAATAACTATGGTCAACACGTTGATAGAATAAAAGCGATCAAAGAAAAGGCTAAGACGAAGATGGGAGCCCTGCAGATCATCCTGAGTTGACAAAGGCTCAGGACACCCTGAACATTTGACATAAAGCACTGGCAAACTCTTGGCAAAATAAGTCAGAAAAAAAACATCTGACATGAGTGGCTGGTAAACTCTTGGCACAGCAGATGAAAAACACTGCCTGACCTTTGAGTGCCAGCAGATAAACCCTTGGTAAGGGGAGTAGACAATGCCTTGAGCAGTAGATTGAATAACAGTCATGAGACTAAGGTTTGTCTGGTTCTGAGCTACAATATCAAAACACTTACCAAAACAGACCCACCTTAAACTTGTGGCAAGTATCAGGCTGCAAACAAACATCAGGTGTTATACTTGAAGCACTCTAACCATATATACTTAAGGAAATAACTTATTTATATGCTTAGGGTTGAAGTAAAACGTTAAACATGTGGCCTTCCAGCTTCCAGAGCGCAAACAAAAGCATCACTCCATAACAGCAACAAGATTTTCCTCCAATGTTGATTCTCCTTCAATCAATACATCAGATGCTCTTGCTGGGCAAAAGGCCTCTGCAGTGCGGAATTAACACTTAGTTAATGCACTAACTATTGGGTTTCAGATGTGGATTGCTAAAGCACAATGTTATAACCGAGCTTGAAGTATCCTAGACAGGGCCAGCTTTATCACCGGTGGCAGACGGTGACACCGTCTTTTTGGGAGAATCCTACATATGTGAATCAGTCTATAGGAAATGTTATATAAGACATAAAGGATTACAAGCTGTAGGCGCCATGAGTCTCTCATACTAGTAGGCAGTATATTTTAAGAGTGTTTGGTCTGGAGAAGAACTAACTCAGGATTTAAAGCAAACCACAGTGGCTGCGGCTGGCTGTACTAAGAATGTATTTCTACCCAAACAAACCATTTTTCACAACATCAGGATAATGAAAGACTGGGTAAAAAAACATAACTTTCAAACCTTTACCATGTAGATTGGATGCAGCTCTTTGATAACAGTTCATAGATCACTTTTAGGATTGTAATATGTGAATGGCAAGTAACAAAATGATCCGTGTGACAAAAGTAGTAATCCACTGAGCTATGCTGATAAAATACAGGTCTGTGCGCTGCCTGGCACACGTTTTTAGCAGCAGGCATCGGTGCTACTTTATAACAAAACTGCCTTTAGACAAAACTCTGATCTCTCTCCAGCAGGGACATTAATCACTGGAGTTACCTTAACATTTTTATTGCTCACTGAAAACGTTTGGACACACAAGGAACTCTGCAGCAGTTGTCTTGAAATCCATACTGTGCTTGTAAACATGGCGCCTCTCCTGAGCTCAGAGCCAGGTACAGCTGCACTGACTGCAATACCCTAAAGCCAGTCCTGGTTCTGGAGCTGAGCCAGGTTTTGATCTCTTTTGTAAAAGCTAGAAAATCAGATAGGCAGCATACTGAAAGAGTAAGCTTGTGCCAATATTCTGTAAACAGGAATGAGAAGGAACCACTACTAGCTCTTGCACGACAAGGGCACGGGTGTGTTGGTTAAAGGAAAGTTTCCTAAAGAGATAAGCAAAGAAAAGCTTTGGGTGATAAAGAATTTCACACATAGCTTGTTTCTTCACGGGGAACCAATGTAGGCTCCACAAATGTTCAGATATGGTGGATCAGGCGGGCATACTCGGAACAAGCTGAGTAGCAGCATTTTAGACATTGTGGATCAGATGTTGGGATATGCCCACAGAGAGGGCATCCCCATAGTTCAAATGCAAGGTGACTAAGACCTGAATCATGGTCTTGAAGGCAACCAAGGGGTGCCGGGTATATACTTTCCATAACATTTAAATGGTGGCAAAGCAGACGGCTGGGAGGGTATTGATTTGAATGGTCATGGTAAGCTTGTGATTAACAAGTATTCAAACATTTATGATGAGTTTAGAAGGGACAAGGGTGTCTTTCACGTTTTCTTGCCACCACAACGAAAACCAGATGTTGGAGGATTTGCTGAACAAGACGACATCAGTCTTATCTCCATTTAATTTTAACAGCTCGAGGGGACACCCACCTAGCAATGTCCACCATGCATTCCCAAAACGTGGCTGGTGTTTCAGAAACCTTCAACAAACAACAATGGATTAAACCCAGATCTGTGACTGGGGGTGAATGTTTTGCCATTGTGCAACATTCCGTCCATCAATTGTTGTTTTTGCATTTGTCACCCCAAGTGGGACGGGTATGCTCAGACGTGAGTCCCATGCTCTCCATGCCACTGGAATCAAGCTATCCTGCCTCATGACGGCTGATAGCCAGAAACCGGTCCTAAGATGCTTGATTCCGATCCAGGGAAGACATGGCTTGGCAGTTCGAGCTGGACTGTTCCCATGAGGCACAGGGTCAAGACTGATTTGCATATGGCCATGTCTGAACTGGGGTGGTGTGGTGAGCAAAATAACAATGGATTAAACCCAGATCTGTGACTGGGGGTTAATGTTTTGCCATTGTGCAACATTCCGTCCATCAAATGTTGTTTTTGCATGTTTCAGAAACCTTGCCTGAGATGAAGATGACAATTTGGGTGTCAGAAGGCCGACAGCAATTGTCCAAGAGAGAACGGGATTATAAATAGTGAGAACGTTTCATGTTCACTACCTTTTCCAACAGTTTAGAGTGAAAGGCAAAGAAGGCGAAGGGGCGACAATTTGCCCGGATGTTGAGATTTGCGTAATGCCATTTGAGCAGGGGCAGCACTAATGCGTTCTCCACGAAGGGAGGACCAAGTTAAATGACTGCTATAGGTCACAGAGGGAACTAAGAGCGGACTGCAAGGATAAAGGATAACATTAAACCTATGCATTCGCCTTTGTTTGGGTCAGTGGACTATCTTTTGACTCCACTTTCGAAAAGAGGAAAGTCTCACAGGTTACTTCTCCATTAGGCGGATGCCTGGCTTTGCTGACGGTACACCTTATTCACGCCTTCCACCACTTGGTAGAAGGAACTAGCAATTAAGAATATACATACACATTTGCCACCTACATCTATTGTAATCCATGCGTCACAGTTATAATCCGAGCTTTGCCAACGTTTTCCCTTAACGTGGCTAAGTTATGGAACTCCCTCCCTTTCCTCCTGAGGTCCAATACGCAATTGACCTCCTTCCGAAAGCAATTGAAAACGTTCTTGTTTAATAAATAGACCCCTCCTCGACCCAGTGTCTAAAGCAACTTATATCATTTGTCCCTCTCTATCTCCCCCTCCCCCGGCTCTATGCCCTGCTAGACAACCACTCCAGTCTTAGCGCTTGGACGCCTACGGGCAGCTATGTGCGCTCTATAAAACCCATTTTCATTTCATTTCTTTTCATTTCATGTGACTGGGGGCTTTGCTCACAAGTTGGGAAAACTTCAAGGCAGGAACCGGGCAAAAACACATTTGAAAAACTCAGCCACAATCTATTTCTTACACTGTGGCCAACTTTTTAGGATGATTTGCAGAGACACAGATATTGTTGTGAAAAGCAGAAGGCTTCTTTTGTGGCAATCAGATCACTGTAAGGAGGGAGAAACTCCTCGTGCTAACATTTTTGAATATTGTTACTTCATCAGAAAAGGATGCCTGAGGAGCAGTGCTTAATTTGAGCCAGTGGTTGCAGGCGAGACCCACCAGCCCTCATTTTTAGGAACCAGCACGTATGTTTCCTCATCACACCTTGATCCTGAGTAGGAGAGAGAATAACACAAAGCGAAAAAGAATGAGGAAGAGAAAGACAGAAAACAGAGACAAAGAAGGAAAGCCGGGATGAAAAAGAACCTCCAAGAGTGAGATAAAGGAGCAGTGAGTGTGTGTTGGTGGATGAAAAAGGCATGAGGTGGAATCAAGACCATGCAGCATTGGTATACTGCACCCCCCAACATTTGATAACGACAGCCGTGGGCTTCTGAGCAAAACCTTGGGTCAAGGCACTTATTCTTTTACAAATTGAGCACTGCTTGGGAAAGAAATGCAACCACCAAAAAAAGCCAAAAGCTTGTACACTACTCACGTACTTTTCTGTTTCTGCTGCGGCATGTCTCTGCGGTAGAGTTTCTGCTAAAAGTGCTTTGCTGTTAATGGTGGTGACGCGGGATTCCTCTGACGCTGTGATCCCAGCTGGAGATGTTCCCTCTCTCTGCTCTGTAGGTGTAAAAATTCATATGAACAGCATGACACGAAGAAAACCAACGGCGTCTTCCAACGCTAAATACCAGTCGCCAGGGGAAAAATCGATTTTCAGAAGTTAGGGTACAGAGTTAATACTTTCTGCAGGTTTCACCACCAGAGGCGTTAGGAAATCACAGCTGGACGAGAAATCTCAAGTTCAGCCCAAAGTCGCTGAAAGTGGTATCTTCCAGCCTAAGACACAGCTGTTAATAGCCTCGTTCAAAACCTTGTGTGAGGACAAGTGTCTGGAATATTCCCAACATAAGTCAATGTGTCTAAGCTTCTTAGAATACAAAATATGGTCTTTTAATCATCATTAGCTGCTGATGCATAACAATTTTCATTCCTTAAGGGAATTAAAACTATTCCTTCTTCCATATGGGCTTCATACGAAACATTATGTAGTAAGTAGGTTTTTTAGAAAATGGTTTAACTGTTGTGTGAATCGATGTGCGTGAGTACGACAGCTAATTACTTAATAAGTAGAGAAGTATGCACATATTAGAAGTAATCATTGACTAGAAAAAAGTATAAGGTGTAAGCATGCAAGAGAAGTAAACACTGGCTATTAAAGAGCGGATGGCGTTCTAGATCTATGATTTTTTAGATAATATTCTTTTGTACACTTTCTGGTCCAATGCTTGATGTTACATTTTCCATCAGTTTAAGGCAGCCACTGCGTGTTTCGCCCTGTGTGGTCAGCTAGCCAAGGGATTTTTTTAAGGCTGATGATATAAATGCGTTTAAACAGTTAATATGGGCCTGTTTCTTAGATGTTTTTGCCTTGTTTGCCTCATGTATGAAGAGGTATTGCACTGTCAGCTCAGTTTTTATGGGAATATGCTGGAATCCAGCTTGATTATACCAACCAGCTTCCTTGGTATCCCACTGTCTCTGCACTGCTGCTTTGCTTTCGCCTTTATAGTAGCACTTTCTGGCCTTTGCATCAACCTATAATTTTCCCCTCTATGCTGAGCCAGATTTCTCTTCTCGTTGCTTGCTATCCTAATTCCTGCCAGGTAGTTCCGTTAAACCTTCTTTGCTTTTCCTTGGGTCTTAAAATTCTACTGGATGTTTACATTCTGCTTCTTTCCCATGAACTTCCTGATTTGTTGTCCCAATGGAATGAGGCAACAGGGCACAGACTGGTACTGATATTTTTTGGAACTCCCCCTAAAACTGCTATCAGGTGTGACTTCAATTTGTAGTAATGGTAGTTCAATGTGGGCTTCGCTCACTTAGGGCGTCATCAGCATCCTTTCTGCTGTTTACCTGCGAGCTCTGGGCGTGGGCTACGTATGCAGCCAAATGCCTGGGTAACCTTTAACCTACCCTCATTTCACAAAACCAAACACATTCTTAAAATGAGAAATGTGGAATCACTGGGGGATTAAACTCATTTTACCATGGGTTTCTCGAGATTGAATGCATTTGCTCTCATTTTACAAAAAGTTCATTTGGTTGACAAAATGATGTTCTCCAATACCGTTTGTTAAGTTAACAATATAGAAGGCAATGTCAGATAGGAAACATGTTGAGAGAACCCCATGATGACTGGCAAAATCCTAGTTCATACAGTTTAATGGTACTTTTCCCCATATAAAAGTCTCAAGAACAAAGGCCCCGAGTCACAAAGGTAAACTGAGGCGAAAGTCTAATTTATTATTTGCGGTATTCACAAAGGGCATTATTTACTCATAAATGGCCCTTGTGAATATCAAAAGCTGTAAAGTTAGACTTTCGGTATTCACAAAGGGCATTTACGAGTAGTAAATGCCCTTTTGAATACCGAAAGTCATAAAGTTAGGCTTTAGTCTCAGTTTACCTTTGTGAATCAGGTACCCTGTCTTTATGTACTGCACTCTAGTGTTGATGACATTTGGCACCATCGGAACTCCCCCTTTAAAATGATGATGCATTTTTCTCCACCTTCTTGGATTTGTAGATAGGCCACTGTTTGGATTTCACCCTCCACTCTAAATGATGTGGGAATCTTATTGTGGCATTTAAGGTAAGCTTTATACAGGGTGTACATTTTTGGGATTGTAACGTTTCATTGATTTCAGAAGAGGAGGGGATAAGGAACATCAGCTGTCACCTACATCCGTTGCCTGGCGAGGAATAAGCAGCAAGGTTTTAATACATTTACATCATTCTGCACCTACATCCATAGGCCGGTGCGGTAGTCATGGGTCCAAACTGAAAGGGGGGGGGGGTAAGATGGGAGGGGAAACAGAATCCAAAGTCACATCAAACCTTGAACAGGAAACAAAATGTGCTCAAGTTGCTAAGGTATAGACTTCACTCTTTCTTTTCCCCTGGATCCGCTGGGGGTGTGGGTGGTGTGATCTGCAGTATGTGGAAGTATATTGGGCATGTTAATTGTTGAAATTAAATTCTCCCGAGACGTGTGTAATGCATGTGCCCCATCTTTTTTCGAATTTGGGTAATGTGTGGCTAACAAGGGCTTTCAACTTCTCAATCCCTAATAGGTCCCAAAGTTTGTGGAGCCAATCTGAGTGGGTGTACACTTTTAGAATTAGTTTCTTCATATTTTGTGATAAAGTGCGTTCTTATAAGACACAGGTCAGATGACGGACTGCACTATGTTTATCCCTTGCACAGCTTTATGTTCCTTTGCAGAATACAACAATATCTTTGATATCTACATTGGACTAAATTATCCTCCCTTACCCATGCATAATAATATTTTTCAAATGTCCCCTTCTTCTAGGAATAAATAAATCTCTTTCTGCACAGGTTTAGTGTCACAGCCACTCTTAACACCAGGCATCAGGGAATCTGTTTAGGAAACAACACGTGTTCTACCTTTTAAGTACTATTTGAAGAGGAGATCGCAGCAAAATCTGGGTATTAAGTAGTGAATATGTTCTTCTAATGGCAGAGGCTATCGGTAGTACACAATTAGTTCTGACGTGTCTTACACATTACACAATACAATCAACAATGCAACCTTCCTAGGCTGAATAAATAATGTTGCTGGTCTTGTGGTTTTCTTTCTCATTTATCTCGATTTACTACTGCTTAGATGAATGTCAATGTTTCTAGATGTTTCTCCAATTCTCGATGAACATGGGATATGAAGGAAGATATTAACCTGGTGAAGGCTCACAGTTATAGACTAAGAAGAAGTCCAACCTACCTTTGATGCTCAGGAGGAGCTCTGAGTGCTTCCGCCAGTGTTTGCTAAGTTCTTTGACGGTCTTGTTCTCAGGATCAATGCACTGGAGCTGCTGTAACCTGTTCTCTAAACCTCGGGCAGCTTCTAGGAGGGGAACGGGATCTATAGGAGAAATATCCAAAAAACTGCAGTTTACAATTAGTGTAATCAATCAAAAGAAGAATTCAGATGCTCATTATTTTTCACAAAAGCTGACTCCCCACATCATAATTGATACTTGTGCAAACAATTGTTACCGTAGATTTCTGATCATTATGAAAACAAATTCACAGTGTCATAAGAGAACTATTAAAGTACGCATGCCATGCTCCATGCTATAATCTAGAACACTATAATGTGTGTTAGAAATAATTGCATTTATATATGTATTGATGTTAGAATGCTGAGTTGTTATGACGTTCCTCAATTAATTTAAAACACAGCTTGCATCTGAATATCTGAACATACGAGAGAAAGCCATGCTGCCCCTTACTTTGAGGGAATTAAAATCCAGATCTGTGATTAAATATTAGCGTAAGAGAAAAATCACATAAGAAAAAACATGAAGGATAAAAAAGTAAATTTTGACAGGGAATCGCCAAAAGGTTTTCACTCAAATAGATCTCAACTATCTTAAATGGAACAGCCAAACTTGTATGGAAATAGTACAGAACGTCAATGGTGTACATACATCAAAAACACAGATTTAAAGGAACTCTAGAAGGAGGAATCATTTCTGTTAACTAATTTACTTAACAACCCAGAGGTCAACGATTGTACCGTATGATTTGCTTTGCTGTCTCTACAAGATATGTAAACATTCAACCGACCATAAGAAATGTATAACCCTTTCAATCACTAGTAAATATAAGAATTTGGAGAACAGTGCCTGATTTATGTAAAATAAATCAATCATCATCTAAAATAAATTTACAGTAACTTTTCCAAGACCTGGATGTGATGGTTTTAAACACAATGTTGAACTGAAATTAACGAAGAGAAATGAAAAATCCTGCAAGATGATCAGAAGCAGGGTAAAAGTGTCTTATCCTCTATCAGTACAAAGACAGAAATTTATTACAGACATAATTTACATTCTAAATTAGAAGAAAATATTGTAAGTAGTATGCAAAGGTTGTATGCACTCATGCATCTGCACTCTGGGTATGGCTTTAGCGTGCAATAAGCGTATGGATCGCCTCCAAGCCTGGTTTTAAATATTCTGTTGTTTACAGGATCAGAATAGCTTTCTGACAATGTCCCATCAATAATGTGCTTAGGTCTGTACCTCTCCCAGGTGAACGTGCCATATTCATTGAGTTGTAGGCAAATGTTTTTGGTATATTGAGGGGCAAGATCAAAGGACTATACCAACTCACTTAGGCACTTTTTAGATTGGTAGGTATGCCCATTGCCTAGCAGAGGGTATGTATCTAAGGCAGTAGTGTATGCCATGTACACTTCTATAGTGTTAACTACTCTTTCCGAGACTTCAAAGTGCTTTGAAGTTGGTCGAGTAAATAGTTACTGCATCTTACAACCTCTGTACTGACTGGATCAGAGTAGGGTATTGAATGAAGTGAATAATCCATCTGTATTGTGTTTTTCTGCCGTGGCTGAGGTTCAAGGACTGGGCACAGTAAGCAAAGGGAATGTAGGACACAGAGTTGCATGCTGAGTATACAAATGAGTTGGGATGTAGTCCGAGCATCGCTTAAGTCCGTATTTTTGGAAAAGTCATGACTTTATCGCTTATCTGAAATCTAGATGGCCGTGGTGGCCTTTCCAGCTAGAAGATGGTATGGGAGCTGTCAACATAGTTGTAGAGATGAGCTTGAAGAAGTTTACAAGATTGAGAAGAGGGTATAGGAAATGGTGAATACAAAGGGGTGGGTTGAGCCCAGCTGTAAAGTAAAGAGCTGATCTGAAGCAGCATGACAAATAAGGTTTTATGAATAAGGTACAATTTTATCCAGTTTGGAATTGTGCCCCATATCTCTGTGTCACGGTCTTTTGACTCATATTTTATGTCTACAGTGTCAAATGCTGAGGACAAGTCAATTAGGAGTAGTTCATCAGAGATTTTAAGGTCATCATAAATGGAGATTGGTGTTCCTTCCAGGTCTGAATTCTATCTGTCGGTCGGACCATAGTTTCATTTGTTGAATACAGATTGAGATCTGGGAGAAAGCTTCCTTTTCATTGAACGGACCTAGGAATGGACCATCAGTCATTTGGTCTACGGTTTGCTGGTCAACCTAGTCAAGGCCCCACTTTTCTAGGACCAGTTTGATGTAAGGCACATTCAGCTTACATGGAAACTCTCCAGTTTAGCAGCAGAGGATTGTAGGAGGAGGGCTTTGAAGATGTTTAGTGCAATGTTCGGCTGGGCAGCATCATAGTTATACCTTTGATTGGATCACTGGTTTAAACTGGAAGAATCTTCCCTTAAAAACGTTTACAACAAAAATCATCGCCTCAGGAAGCATTTAAAACAGACAATATATCACAAATCCAGTGCACTTGTAAACTAGTTTAAGGAGCAGAGTTTAGGTTGTGTGGGTTGTGTGGTTGAGGGCAGCCCACTCTGGCAGTGAGAGACTTTTGTTTGCTTTTGAGAGTGTAAAAGACCTTAACCCGATACAAGTTTTCAATGAGGTGTTTTGCTAAGACAACACAGAGTTCCTGAGAGGGTCTTACATGTCTTTAAATAACTCCTTTGTTAAGGAAAAGCCACATCGTTTTGAGAGTAGTTAAAGTTCTTGGCTGTTTTAATGAAGGCACTCTAAAGTTTGGAATGCCTTTTAAAGGCATTTTCTGCTGCTGAGCTTTTTACTTTTTCTTCCATTTCTTCGTGGCATAGGGTTTCAGTTTTTTGAAGACTTAAATCCAAGAAGAACCAACCAGCCTTTGGTACCTGGGCACGAAACTGTGCTGTTTTGGCAGGACCACTATATCAAAACCCTTGTTAACTACTGGTGCAACTGCTTTATAGATGACAGGGAAGTAATGAGTTAAAGTTGAAAATCTTCCAACATCTAGTAGTTAATGATAGGGTAGAGGAAATAGCTGGTTACATTGCCATTGAGCGGTTGAGACAAAAACTAATGACGCAGTGGTATCTCTCTTTAATGGGGTTGTTTCCTGGGACTAAGATTAGTACTCCTGTAGTGCAGTTGAATAGAATAACCAGCAAATGGCAAATATGGGTGGATATATGTTCTGTTTATTGTGATCTAGTGAAGGTTCTGGTGGAAAGTGATGTTGCTAGAAGTGTGGTACACACCATTATGGCATATCTGTGCAGTGCTCCATCCAATACACACTATTGGATGTTCTGCCAGTTGCATGATCCTGGGTGACACGTGAAAGCCAGTTGTGTTGCTTACTTGTGCTATTTTGGGGATGTGTGAGCAGTATTCTGTCTACTGTGGCATGCGGTTTCTTGGTGGTGTTTGTTGAATGTATGTGGTATGTTCTGTCTAAGGTGCTATGTTGGATGCTTGGTTGCAAAGCGGGACTAATGCACACAGTACTAACATATTATAATACTTAGTTGAGACTGCTGTCATTGAGGAGCGATGTATACTGAATTGCATCTATTATCATTACCAGGAAGAGGACTTGTATTAGGATTTTGATTAGATATAATATTAGCTTCCTTTACAACCAAAACACATCTCTGTTCCCAGAATGCAGTATAGAAAAGCTGGATATTTCAAAAGAAGACGCTGTGCTCATTAAATGCCTTACAGTATTGAATTATATATTTGTCTAGGAGCCATACAGAATCGGATACATAGGTGATCTCTTTGTCAAAAACTGGATAGTTTTAAGTGATATGCTGGATGACAATGAGTTGAAGTCAGTGTGTCATCCATCGATGGAGGTGCGGGAGAACCTCCGGTGCTTGCTTTGAAGGCTTCCCCGATGTATTACCCCTCCCCGCCCACCATTGACAGCAGTGTGCCGCCATACACCACGCAGATGTCAAAGATCTCACCAGACAGCACCAGCAGGAATAGGTGGGTTGGCACTGCGTACATCTGATTGGGATTGCTTCCCAGGTGCAGCACCCTCAAGATTGAAGAAGGCATTGTTGGAAAGGGGATCAATGTCTGAAGTGGGATCACCCACTGCCCATGATGTATGCGGTGGTGGGCGGAAGTAAAAGGTAAGTGGCACAATAAGAGGTTAATAGCACAAGTGGGATTACACACTACCATCTGCTGTGGCGGGCGGAGGCAAAATGCAAATAACACAATGGTAGAACACTAAGTGTATACTGTGGTGGGTTGAAGTAAAATGAGAGTGATACAACAAATGATCAATGTCTGACGCACTGCCATATGCTTCGCTCTTTCCCAAGGTATACATCCTCACACAAAGTATTTAATTTCAGTACCCGAGATACCTAAGGCAATATATGCTTTTGTCTTACTGCACCTGTTGCATGTTGAAGTACTGTCTTAATTTTTTTCTCTTTTAGATGGTTTGTAGGACTTTCTGAATCACGGTATGGAGACAGATAAGTCCTTTTTCTTTTTTGATTGAGCTAATTCTTTCACATTGCTATACTCTGACTTGCACAGCACTGCATTCTCACTTTCAGCTCTTTTCACACTCAAAACTAGTACCGCTGCATTCTATCTAGCCCATACTATTTATCAGGGAAAGTTGTATATGGTCTCTTGTTGGAAGACTGCTATCCAGGCCCTAACACAAAAAATGGAGGCGAACTCTGAGGCGCAGTCCGATGTAAAAAGAGAATCTGGAAAGTGGTTTTTCAGCCATGCAGTTCCATCCTATCATGACTTGTCTTCCAGTGGCTCTGAAGCTCATGACCAGTGCTTAATTTGTAAACAAATATAATAAGTGCCAGGGCTCTCCTCAGGAAGCCACTGCATCTTGCACCACACATTGACCCTGCCATGCTGCCAATGATGGTAACAACACAACTACTAATCATCAAACGCCTACAAGTGTGACAATTCAGACTATTTCAGACCCCCAAATCTATAAGAATGGCTTGGGCGGCAGGTAATAGTTATTTGTAATGTATATTGAATTATTAATTAACCGTTGTTGAGGTAATCTTTAAATTAGCCAGACAGCACCACCTTGTGGCAGACTATCACAAGCCTCGGTGCTGAGCACTGGAAACCACCGGCTCAAATTAGGCACTGCCCATGACAGTTGTGATGTCCCTTCGCAAACACAATCTTGGAAGCTGAAAGACAGTGGCAGGGTAGCCCAATCTAAAACAGAGTTCAGCTATAAATTCTTCTATTTACAGCTGATGCTGGATGTAAAGTCAATACTGTAATTTCATGCCTATTGATGTCTACCTTCTTTTTCTAGATGATAACCTTTTTGAGAAAAATGTGCATCAAACACATTTGTGTCTAACAGTTTCCAGGGGAGGAATGAGGCACTCTGGTACACACCTGTGGATTCCAACTTCACTTGGATAGTTGAATACATTCCTGTCCCTTTCCCTTAACACAAGAATAATGCATAAACCAACCGTACAGCCCTACTGGTCTACGTGTATGGTTTGGGCAACAACACTTCATTAAGTTTATAGCCTTCATGGGCCAAATTTCCATACAGGAGTCCCACTATTTAGCGAGCTGCTCAAAGCTGGCACTGTAGCTTGAGATACAATTTGAAAGCAATGCAAAGAATTCTTCCAGGAGCTTGTTTGCGAAAAGCTCCCAAAAGGCCAGAGCAGTTGCACTGTATTGGAACCAACTGCTGGCTGTCAAATTCTCAAATAGGCAGAAATATGGAGGTGACTATACTTCACAATGAGAGCACTTCTCCAGTCACAGATTAGGATCTGTTGGCAGACGTCCAGAAGCCCAAATGCATACTTGATTACAAAAAGTATATGGGTGAAGTGTCTAAAAGTAACTAGGTACTACAACCATATAATGCGGGTCATAAAACTCCTAAATGGTATAAGAAGTTGGCTATTCACTTGATCCAGTTGGCAACATGCAATGCATATGTTGTCTACTGTCAGGCCACCACATCAAGACTGATGGTATTCCTTGAATTCCAACCATTACTGGAAGTCTCACTGCTATACGAACAGTACTCACTATCTCATTGGTTGTAGCAGATGTTGCAAAGCTGCAGAATTGCACCAGAGCATCGAGTGACTGACTGATGCAGCGAATACAGATCTTTTCCTCTGCAAGAAAAAAGGCAGAAGAGTAGATACTACTCTCTCAGTGCCCATGACAGGCTGACCTGTCTTTACCAGCTTGCTACCTTGACCCACACAAATATGAAGTTATGGGAAACTGGCTGAAGTGGAGCAGACATGTCTTTAAATGACTGTGCGTGCATACATAACTTCTCTGGCCAATTACTTGACTTGCTGTGAAGCCTTTTAAATTGTTCCAACTAATTTGGAAAGAAGTACTAAGACTCGTTCTTCAGAAATTACCAGCATCCACAATACCAGTATTATCACACTTTCATTGATAATAACAAGAAGTGTGGGAATACTGGGTGGTAGAAATTTTGTGTCGATCCCTGCAGATTCCAGAACTTTCACTCACAGAAATTTGAGAAAATGGGTGATTTTAATCATAGTTTGAGATTTGCTGAGCACTGTTGGTAAGAAAAGGCAGTAGTATCCATGCAAGTCAGACCATCCTGAACTCCCCTGGTTTTTTAGAAATGTCTGGGTTAGGGTGGCGACCAAGCCCAAACTCAAATTGTGCAGCTACTCACTTCGCCAAAAAGCTTAATTTTTCATGCAAAAATGTGATGTCTCCATGGTGTTTTGTGGCCTTTCCTGAAAAGTACACTATGTCCAGCCCCACAAGTAGGGTACTGTTTGTATTGGGAAAAGTGTGGGAACACAGACTAGTAGATCATTTGCATTTATTATTTGGATTTCTCTGTATTTTGGCTTCCAAATGTAAGCCAGCATGCAAGAAAGAACACATTGGGAATATGCCATCTGAATCACATGAAAGTATGGGTAACCCCAAATTCAAATACAAACATAACATAGGTCTCTGTCAAATCCATTTTTCATTCATTAGATTTTGCCATATATATTTCCGCATGGTTGGTGCACTATAATAAAATCATTATAGCTGCAGCTTAGTTGTTGGCTCTGGATTTGCATGTTTATGGACAACCAACAAATACTATATATCCCTACTACGATAATGGTCTCTTAGATGGAACAGCACATTACGTTTGTAAATTGCCCACTGGGGCAACACATTACGGATAAACAAGTTGTCACTAATTGCTATTTTTTTCCAGCTTATTTTCATGATCTTTTTTTCTATGATTTGTTTCTCTAAGAAAACCATGAACAATGTAGACAAATGGTCCCTTGCAGAATCTGGAATGTTGTCTAGTTTTAAGAAATGTATAGCTATCCACACTAACACATGGATTTCACACCCATTTCCACCAAAAACTGTAAGTAGGTTGAAACCACAAAAAATAGGAAAAATGAATACCACTTAGAAAAATGCAAAAACTGTGGTATTCTTTTACAACTCTGATTGTTCCTGAAAGATGGGAAGATGGTGGTCTTAGCACACACAGTAGCATTTCTGTTGATGCCATTTAATTAAAAAAAAAAAAAAAAGCTTTCTAGCACCACAATTTTTTCTATTTTGTCACAAAAAAACGAAATCTTGCAAAATGTTGGATATGTTCTTTGTTTCCTCCAAAAGAATTAAAAAAAACCTGGGTACCTGAAAATGTGGGGGAAAGGACACAAATGTGGTCTGGTTACCTTTTGTGGAAAAATAAGTTATGAAAGCTCAAGAGGGAAGTGTACCGGGCACCAGGAAAAGGCTCAGTACTGGGGTAAGAAAAGACTCAGGCGCTAGGTGCTTATGAATGAGAGGGGTGTTTGCCCGAGTTGAAATTCTGCCAACTCTCATAACTTTATATTTGTGTAGGACTGAAAGTAAACAGGAGAAAGGTGATTGGGGCGATTACCTGCTGTGAGGGCAGTATGGTTGAAGTACATCCCAGAATGATTCATTCTGGATCACTGTCACATGAAGATATCACTTGTTGCCCTGGCTTGGACCAAAGGGCGATTTTTATTTATTATTGATCGATAAACTCCTGATTACAAAGTATTGGGTTAGGAAGGAACCCCTTCAGTGAATGAACGGTGAAAGCAGTCATAACCTGAAGGAATCTGTGCAGTTTCCAGAAGGTTATTCCCTAAAATCTTTGAATCCCTGTATGTCCCAGCGGCTGTTATTACTGGAAAACCGGGGAGGAGAAATACCGGGATACTTCTGGGGCATTTGTAATAGAGGGACAAATGTACATCCCACAAAAGGATCCTGTCCTGGGTGAAGAGGAGCGGCGGGCCCCTGATTGCTTGGCAACCCTCTTGTCTTTTCCCAAAGCTTTTGAAAACACGTTTCTTTAGTGGAGGAGCTGTTCTCATTGTCCTGCTGCTCGTGGCCTTCAATGCGCCTTTAGGCTCATGTAATAAGGTCGAGATGTAAATGTGTATTCTATATCTAATTGTAAAGGCGCAGATTATAAAAGGTATCAAACCATATGTGTCTATCAAACGGAGTCTGCAGAGCATGATGAAAGGTCTATTTTAGAGCCACTTAACAAATTCCTCGATCAGCGGATCAAAATGCGGCTGAAATGTATACATCTCCATATCTTTTCTGTTTCTGATTAATGGAAGGGCTGAGCATTCTGTGACCCAGCTGGTATGCTTCTGAGCTGACACAGCGACTGACCCCATTGTTTGTACTGTGCTCAGCATATGGCTCGGTGGCTGCTCTGGCATAGGGTGGGTTATGCTTCAAGGGGGGCGGGGGGAGTCATGAAGGAGGGTGTTCCTTCTCTGAGAGACAATGTGAACACATGTAAGTCATTCAGGCACACAGGCTCGAGTTTCAGAATGTAAGAACGTCACAGGCCTTATTTCAGAAAGTAATCTTATTGCCATTGTTTTAAGACATCAATAAAGCACGCTTTATAGGCACTTTAAAAGCTCTCTGATCTTCACTCAAAAAATTGTTTAAATTGAGGCTCACGTATCCTATAGAATGTGTCCGTGCTAGAATAAATCAAGTATGAGCATAGGGGTTGGGGGCACAGTTACAAATGAAAAAAAATCATCCATGCACATTATTTAGGTATTAGGCGCCTTGGATTACAAGATCCGCTGTAACACAGCAGATAGGGAGCATTTTACTTGAAACCTGGGAATCCCTTGGTGTAATCCTTGCAAATACATTTGGAAATCAATGCAGTAAACTATGAATTCTAGGATGCTATTCCCTAAATCCCAAAATTCTGCACTTTCTCTGCCTCTGCACCATTAGAGTTACCATTTCCCTCGTGTTAGTAACTTCTGTCGCGGGAAGAAGGGATACCGGGCAAAAAACTGGCCGACCTGTAGTGGGAGCCTCAGTTTTATCGCTTGCCATGCATTGTATACCGATTTACATTATTGCTAATGTGAGTACATGATGAATACAAAGGCTTTGCATCTGCGAGGAACCTACCGTATTTTCCGGCGTATAAGACGACCCGGCGTATAAGACGACCCCCTACTTTGCTTGATAAAATTTAGGTTTTGTGCTATACTCGCCGTATAAGCCTACCCCCACTTCCAGCGCAGTCCAACGCAGTCCTGCATAGCCATTCCGAGAATGTATTTTGAACTTACCGTATTAGTGATTCTAATCCTCCTCCCTGTGGGTGAGCAGTAAGGCTTTATCAGTGGACAGTGTTAAGCGTTCATTTTACAAACTCAAAGACTCAACTCAAACATATTGGTTGTATAAACAATATTGCTTTACTCGCAATATTTTTATTTAGAACCATATGAAAAACTGTCACTTGTGAATATACCTGTTTGTCATCAAACATGTACGGTACGGTAAACATAAATTAGTGCATGAAACAGTGCAAGTGGATTAAACTTTCCATAACTTTTCATAAATCCAAGCGATTTCTACAGGATTTACAACGTTCCCTTTAAAAGCCTTCAAAATCCTCCTCTTCGTCATCTGATCTCATAAGAAAGTCAATGAGATCTTGTGGTACATCTGTAAGGCAGTCATCGTATGGATCTGGTACCAATTCCGTATCAGATGATGTGGTCTCTGCTTCGGCATCCTCTTCATCTTGCCACAAGTAGTCGTCCTCCATACCATCTAATGAATTTGATATGCCACACTTCTTGAAAGACTTTATGGCAGTTTCTGCATCGATGTCGTTCCAGGCCTTTATAACAAAGGTGCACAAAACATCCAACTGTGGAGCACGCATGTTTCCTCCTTTTGTGAATGTTTTTTCACCGCTAACCATCCACTCATTCCACTGTTCTCGGATGCGATCTTTAAATGGCTTGTTTAGGCACACATCCAGTGGCTGCACCAACGATGTCAATCCTCCAGGTATAACTGCAGAATCTGTTTTTTTAGTCTTGCCAGCCTTTGCTTGGTGCTTGGAGTTAAATGAGCCCTGAACATATCCCACACCAGTAGACTACGTCTTTGTAGAAGTCCACCTGGTCGCCTGCTCCATACATTATCAAGCCATAGCTTTACCCCTTCTTCATCCATCCATCCTTTCTCATTCACATGCACAAAACAACCAACAGGAAACTTGAGTTTCGGCATTGTTTTTCTTTTGAAAATAACCATTGGTCTCAGTTTTGCGCCATCAGCTGTGCATGCTAGTACCACTGTGAAACTGGACTTCTCATGTCCTGTTGTTTTTATTAAAATTGTCTTTTCACCTTTTTGATGGACAGTTTTGTTGGCAATCATATCGAAATTCATTGGAGTTTCATCCATATTTCCGATGCTACTTAGCGCATAGCCATGTTCATTGCGCAGCCTAATAACGTAGCGATGGAAGCTATGCATTTTGGCATCAAGATCCGCAGGTAATTTTTGGGCAATTTTTGTCTTTTGCCGCAATACCAGATTATGCCTTCCCAAGAATCTGGTACACCAGGATACAGTGGCCTTAAATCTGTTGCTGAGATCTGGGTTAGATTTGGCCCACTGAAGTGCAACCAATCGGATTTTATTTTGGGTCATGACATAACTGCTTTGCCGATGCTCGGTCACCATGTCTGCTACATACTTTTCGAGTTCTGGCCAATGTGGGGTGCCTCTTCTTAATGCGCACTTACCCCTTGGCATAATCCTTAATGCTTTCTCATTTGCTCTCCAGGCCCGAACCATCTTTTCTGTCACTCCATATTGTCTTGCAGCAGCACAGTTATTATGTTCCGTGGCAAAATCCACAACTTTAAGTTTGTAACTGGCTTCATATTTCCTTCTTCTTGCCACCGCTGGAGCCTTGCTGGGTTCTTGACTGCCAGCCATTTGCACTGG
The DNA here is from genome assembly GCF_964263255.1 of Lissotriton vulgaris. NCBI lineage: Eukaryota > Metazoa > Chordata > Amphibia > Caudata > Salamandridae > Lissotriton > Lissotriton vulgaris. The sequence continues at coordinate 165,543,422 of NC_141699.1, read as the reverse complement.
ATGTACTGCTGGAGCCTTGCCGGGTTCTTCACTGTCTGCCATTTGCACTAGATGTGCTGCTGGAGCCTTGCTGGGTTCTTGACTGTCAGCCATTTGCACTGGATGTACTGGTGCTGTACAGTATGAACAGGTGCAGAGACTGGTGCTGTGCTGTACTGTCTTCACCACCACATGTACGGTACGGCAAATACGGTATCTGCTCACCAGACTGCCTTTCCTCTTCGCAACAACCAGCCAATCACGGCAAGTGCTCTACTGCCTTCTGGAACATTCTACAGTCCCCTTTCTATGCCCATGCCCATGTCATGGAGAGAGGAGCGCGTGCCAAACGTGTCAACACACCGGGCGTTGCCATCTTCGGCGCTGGCTGCCCGTTATATATTTCGGACGTCCTGCTGCCTCGTCCTGCTGCCTCGTCTGCCTGGGGATGTGCAAGCGGTTGGAGGCGGGTGTACAGCGGCAGCGGCAGTCGAGGTAAGACTCATGGCGCCATTTGCTCGCTTGTGAAGCGGTTTGACACCTTCGAGTGAAGTCCTCGCTATGAAAAAAACGCTCGCTTTCGATACTTGCACAGTTCATGGGGCGGGGCCTGGGTGTGGACGTTGCCAGTGCCGGTGGCTGTATTTTTTAACAAAAGGTGTGTTGTTTCTTGTTACGTATTTCCTATTGTGAAGCGGTTTGACACCTTCGAGTGAAGTCCTCGCTATGAAAAAAAACGCTCGCTTTCGATACTTGCACAGTTCATGGCCCGGGGCCTGGGTGTGGACGTTGCCAGTGCCGGTGGCTGTATTTTTTAACATAAGGTGTGTTGTTAATTGTTATTTCCTATTGTGAAGCGGTCTGACACCTTTGAGTGAAGTCCTCGCTATGAAAAAGCGCATGAAAACATACCATAAAATTTGGTACCCGGCGTATAAGACGACCCCCGACTTTCCAGAACATTTTACGGGGTTAAAAAGTCGTCTTATACGCCGGAAAATACGGTACCCCAAGTTTTGGTAGCAGGTTATACATGGAGACCCCAAAACTTGAATCTGCACCCTAGAAGCCCTTCTGCCAGGCAGATCATTTGCACCACGTAGGGTGTCAATGATGGCAGCTGGGCTACCAAGAGCAGCTCCTCCCACCCACTTCCAGGATACCAGAATCCCTGGGCACTGCCTCACTGCTTACCACAGTCTCACTAAGGCAAGGGGAGATAATCTCTGCAAAGGAGATAGGGCACCCTGCTAATCTACCGCCTGACTCGATGTGGCTTCAACTGCACTTAACCATCCATATCTGAGACTGGCACTGACATCTACTCACTGACTGAGATGTAATAAGAAGAATGTGCCCATTACTTGCGTATGATCTTCCGCCAGAAGTCAACTACTACCTCCTCTCTCCACCCTCAATGTTGGACCTCTTCTAGTTGAGAGCACACCACATATTTCAACTGAAGACTAAGTAATCAAGTGACTCTGCTCTTTTTATTGATTGATTGATTGATTGAGGATGGTGCATGAATCACTTTTAACCAAAATAAGAACTTTTTAGCAACTTTATATCATTTTGCTCTAAACAAGATTATTCAATACTGATACACAAGCAAAGCAATAGCTACTAATTTTACACTTAGGGAACATCAGGTTTGAGTTTCAGACTGATGGTTTTAGAAGTTCCCATGCTAAATCTCTTTGAAAATGGGACAATGTTTTGCAATATTCAAAAACGTCTATATGTAGTTAATGTCAGTGCCAATTACTAATTTTTAATAAAAAACAAAAAGATGCTCAGTCGAACACAGGTCAGGAATATGTGAGCTTTAGCTCTTACCCCATCATGCGTGCTGAACTTCCACTGAGAGTCTGTGGCATTCATTAGGATGGTGATCCTCTGCATACACTACCTAACAACTACCCAAACTCGTTGTGGTGTCTGGCTAAGTGCAGGCGTTTCTAGGATGCATTGAAACACATTGTGTGAGATGCAAACAAATGGGTGCTTATACATGCGGCTGAAAATAGAGACAACACACTCAGGATCCAAGTGATTGCCTATGGAAAAAGAGCATAGACATCACTGCAAACCAAATGCCAACTTGATCCAAGATTGCAGTGATTAGGTTGGTATTTGGTGTGTTGACCCTCAATAAGCTTTAAGTTTGGCAGAATGCAGTTAATGCAATATAGCATTGGGATCTCAGATCTGGGGGGAGTGCCACCAAGTAACGACTTAGCCACGGGAGATACTTGAAACCTTTGAGAGTTTGGAAATAGTAAGGAGCTAACTCTAGTTTAATGCACTCCAGCCAGGGTGAGGAGTGAACCCAGTGATGAAGCATGACAGTGTCCAGGTTATCAGAGCACAGGCCTTTCTCACTACTCTTGCGAGAAGAACCAATGGCAGCTTGGCACCCTTCCCTCCTCTACGCCTATAGTAGATTGTGTGGTATGTATTTGTAAGGGAGGATGCACCGTAGGTTATTATAACAATATCCCACTCTCTCCTCTATTCTGTTCCATTTAATCACACCAATTATTTAAATATGAATGAGTCTAATCAGGCCCTCTGTCCTACAGGTCAGATTTAGGGCTAACAACATGAAAATTAATTTTTAAGAAGAAGGACTTGTGGCTCCAAATTAGATGCTTAATTGATAAACCACAGATTCTATACTGCGAATTTGTGTGATAATAATTGTGTCAAAGGGGGACAAGTAGGTGGGTTTGTTTCTCACTACCTGGCGTTCTTCCTTTAATGGCCTTCATGTAGCTATTCAGTCAACACTTGCAATGCAGGAGAAGTTTAGAATATAGTTTGATAATGCTTTGATGTGTTCACTGAGGTTGTCATCTTTGCCTCAGAACGCCCCACTGCGACGATTACTTGGAGCAGGATACGCGTAGGAAAAAATAATGAATATATATATATATATATATATATATATATATATATATATATATATATATATATATATATATATATATATATATATTAGAGAGAGGGAGGGAAGCAGGTTCAGATATATGGAACAAGAGAGGGTGAAAATGTAGGTGCATGCACGGGTTCTAACAGTTGTTAAAGGCACGCTCTTGTGAACAACTGTCGACTGATGACGCCTAGACAACAGCAGCAGCAGAAATGAAGAGAACCTGAGGCAAAGCAAAGGAAATGGTTTAATCTGGCATTGCCTTACACAGCTCTCAATAAAACTTTCAAGAAAGCAAAGGAGAAGCAGTAAGTAAGCCACAAACATTAATGACAACCTTTTTTTTTTTTTTTTTAAGTTTGAAGTTTATTAAGGCATAAAGAAGAAAAGACAGTGCATGAAGAAACAATCAGCAGTTATAGAAACAAAAAATCACTTACGACAGAATGGTATTGATCCAAGAAATAATGTGAAGTAAAAACATTGGAAGATAAAATTAGGATGCATTAATAATTTTACATATACTAAGATAAAACAATTCACGGTGGTTTTTGAACTTCAACAGTACGTGGTGGAGGATTGGGAGGTGGCCTGGCAATTCTAGATAAATATTCGGTGAGAGGAAGCCATAGAAGGTCGCGTTTAATTGCTAGAGAAATAGGGGAGACAAAATTGGTGTCTAGACGGTGATTGAAACAAACCGCATTCCACCATGCAGAAAAAGAAACATCTTTGGCCTGTTTCCAATGTGATGTAATGTGATGGAAAGCAATGGCTATCAGGAGATCAAGTAGTTTGTGTTTATGGTGGGGTCCAGAAAGATCAGGGGAAAGGGAGCCTAGGAAAACATGAAGGAATGTCAAGGGGAGAGTGAGATTAAAGAGTTTTTGTATTTGAGACCAAACTAAATGCCAGAAATGAAGAATGGGAGGACATTCAAAGAGCATATGTTTCAAGTCAGCTAGTGGGCAGGGACAGGACCAACAGGTGGGAAAAGTGTCTGGAGAGAAAGAGGATAAGGTTGCAGGGGTGTATAGCGTACGGTTATACAGAAAAAATAAGGTTTGCGTAGTGTTGGCAGCTCTAGATGTGCTTTGAATTTTAGACCAAATTTTATCCCAAAACATAGGAGGCCAATTTTGAGACAAATCATCCTCCCAAGCCAACTCAATTTTAGATTTAGTACGCTCAATAGATGTTTGAAGGGATTTATAAAGAAAAGATGCAGAAGGGGATTGGTCAAGAGCATTTGAGATGGAAAGGTGAAGTGTAGGAATAGTGTTGGTGGCAGGGAGAGAGGAAAGATATTGAGTAAGGGAGGGAAGTAGAGATAAGTATTGTTTGCGAGAAGAGGAGGGTAACGAGAATTGAGTTTGGAGTAGGTGGAATGGGAGAGGACAAGAGTCAGTAACAAGTTGAGAAACCCATTTTAAACCACGGGAATGCCAGGATTTCCAATAGATTGAACGATTTCGAATTTTAATGAGTTTATTATGCCAAATGGGTTGGGTAGAAGTAGAAGATGCAGAAGGGTAAGTGGATATTAAGTATGGTTGAAGAAGAGAACGTGAGTGGGAGATGATGGGAGAACGGAGAGAGGTGACGTTAGAGGAGAAGGAGAGAACTTCATTGAAGTCATAAGGGTGAAGGAAAGATGATTCGAGTGTGAGCCAAAGTGGAGGATAATACGGAAGATCCGAAGAAATCCAACGTAAGGCTTGTTTTAAAGAGAAGGCATTATGATAAGATTGAAAATTAGGAAATTTAACTCCACCCAGAGATTTTTCCTTCTTTAAAGCAGAGAGGGCTATTCTGGATTTCTTGTTTTTCCATAAAAACTTCAGTAAAATAGAATCTATTGATTTGAAATGATGATTGGGGATACGAATGGGAATCATAGAAATAGTGTATAGAACCAAAGGAGCTAGCATCATTTTTATGGAGTCCAGGCGACCCCACCAGGAAAGAAAGAGAGGGTTCCAGCGGTTGATGGAAGAAGTGAGCTTAGTGGAAAGGGATTCAAAGTTAAATTTGAGGGTGTCATAGAGACGAGGGGCAAACCAAACCCCTAGATATTTAATCTTAGAGGGTTGCCAGGAGAATCCAGAGGAGTCGAATAGATGTTTTAGACAAAGGGAATTCAGGGGTAGTATTTCACATTTGTCCGTGTTAAGTCTGTACCCAGAGACATTAGAAAAAGCGGAGACTTGGTTTAGGAAGGAAGGAAGGGTTATTTGAGGGTCTGAGCAGTAAAATAAAATATCGTCAGCGTATACCGATAATTTTACTTGTTGTTGTTGGGAACCATATTGAAAACCGGAAATATTTTCGTCGCGTCTAATTTTGGTTAAAAAGGGTTCTAAAGCCAAAATAAACAAAAGGGGAGATAGAGGACAACCTTGACGAACTCCTCTTTGGAGGGGGAAATAATCAGAAGTGATGCCGTTAGCAAAAATAGAAGCATGGGGACTAGAGTAAAGTAGAGAGATAAGGGAAATGAATTTAGGTGGGAAACCGAACCAACGAAGAGCTTGGAACATAAAATCCCAGCCTATTCTATCAAAAGCCTTCTCGGCATCGAGAGAAATGGCGGCTAATGGGGAAGTAAGAGAAGAGGCTCTACTCAAAATGTTAAAGAAAACACGAGAATTATCTGATGACAAACGACCTTTAACGAAACCAGATTGTTCCGGACCGATAAGGTCTGGTAGTAGAGGGTCTAATCTAAGAGCTATAATTTTGGCAAAAATTTTATAATCTGTATTGACCAGGGAGATCGGGCGATAGTTTTTACATAAAGTATGATCTTTGTCTGGTTTGGGTATTAAGCAGATTAATGCTTCTTGGAAGGTCCCCCGAGAGGAACCAGAATCAACAAAGGACTGAAATAACAGGAAAAGTTTAGGGAGGAGAAGGGAAGAGAAATGATTATAGAATTCAATGGTGAAACCGTCTGGTCCAGGGGCTTTTCCTTTACGTAGGATTGAGACGGCATGAGAGATTTCAGAGGGGGAAATATCTAAATTTAGCGTTTGAAAATCCACATGTGAAGATTGCGGGGAAGGAATATCTCGAAAATAAGCAAGAAGATCATCAGGATCAGGGATAGATTCGGGAGTGTATAGAGTTTGGTAGAAAGAGACAAATTGAGCTAATATATCTTTATCTTTGAAGAGGGAAATACCAGTTGGACCTTGTAACGATTCGATCTTTGTTTTCTCTTTGCGTATTTTAAGATAATTAGCTAGAAGCTTGCCCATTTTGTTTTGTCCTCCATAATAACGGGAATTACACTTAAGGAGAGAGTTTGATGCTGCGTTAGTGGTAAATTTATTGAACTCAATTTTGGCTGATATAAGGTCGCGAAGAGAGGATTCAGAGGAAGAGTTATAGTATGTATATTCAAGTTTCTTTATTTTATCCAATAATTGAGTTGATTTGGTGATTGATTGTTTTTTCTTTTGGGAAACAAAGTCAATGATAAAACCTCTAGCAGCTGCTTTGAAGGAATCCCACACCGTGACAAAGGAAGATCCAGGGAGATGATTTAGTGTAAAGAATTCAGAAGTGAAAGCTGTAAATTTAGTGGAGAATATGGGATCTAGGAGTAAAGAGTTATTAAATCTCCAACGCCCTGAATGAGGAGAGAAGGGAATAAGGTCAATGTCAACAAAAACGGGGGCATGATCTGAGATTAAAATGGAACCGATGTCTGAATGAGTGGCTAATTGTGCTAAGGGTTTACTAAGGAAAAGGTAATCAATTCGAGATTGGGAGTGATGGGTGGGGGAATAGAACGTGTATTCTTTAAGGTCAGGGTTACATAGTCTCCAAATGTCTACTAAAGCATAATTTCGAATGGAAGTAATAAACTGGGAGTGCATTTTGGAGGGAATAAACTTAACCTTGGAATTCCTGTCAAGAAAGGGGTCTAGAACTTGATTGCAATCACCACCAAAAATAACATATTTCTCATTAATTGTAACTAATTTGTCAGAAATAGCAGGCCAAAATAATTTATCAATACCTGTAGGAGCATAAACATTGAAAATAACAATAGGAATGTTATCAATAAGAAGATTAGTAATAACCCAACGACCATTATCATCATTTTCATGGGATACAACTGAAACATTTAACTTTTTATGACATAAAATAACAGTACCATTTTTCTTACCCAAAGCAGGAGAATGAAATACATGTCCCACCCAGCAACGTTTAAGTTTGCTAGCCTCCTTGTCTGAAAGGTGGGATTCTTGGAGGAGAGCTACATCAGCTTTGAGTCGCGTCAAGTGGGTTAAGACACGTTGACGTTTAATAGGGTTATTTAACCCTTTAACATTCCAAGTAACTACTCGGAATTTGGAAGGTCAGTAGAATGATATGAGAGAGGATATATTGAAAAGTGAATAGGAAAAAAGAGATAAAAGTAATAAGAAATGCAAGAAATAAGAAATGTAAAAGGGAAGAGATCAAAAGTGAATAAAAAGAGTGTAATAAAGAGATAGAAGTGAGAGAGTTGAAGAAAGGGATAGAGAAAGAGAACAGTAGAAAAGAGAGAACAAAGCATGTAGAGAGTAGGAATATCATAACAGATAAGAGAGATCAAAAAGAACTGAGGGATGACGACGCCAGAAGAAGACGACATCAACAACAGAGACTCACATCGTCGAACACCTGGGGAACCAGCGAAGAAACGGGATGGAGGGAAGTACGGATACACCGGGATGAAGAAACACGGGGAAAAGGATCTGTGAAAAGGTAAAAAGTAGATAAGTAGATAAGAACATTAAAAATACATATGGTAAATGAGACAAAAAATAGCACTAGAACATCATATAAAAAGAAGTAAGATATACAGGGGTGGAGGACATGTGGTCATATACAGGGATCAGAAACAAAGAATGATAGAGAAACGTATAAGCAGACAAATGAGGAAACACGTCAATCATAAACAAACAAAACGGTTAGACGGATCTTGCAGTGTCCATGTTTTCGGCTTCATGGCGACGCAGGAACTCTTCAAGGACGAGTGGATCTTCAAATGTAGTCGTCCTGTCTTTATATGTCACTTTGAAGAGGCAGGGATGTAGTAGTCCATATCTGGCGTCAAGTGCTCTCAAACGCGGTCTCAAATCCAGGAACTGCTTCCGACGGTCGGCTGTGACCTTAGCAACATCTTGAGAGAGGTATAATCTGCGGCCCTCCCACATAACTTGTTTTTTAGCCTTCACTGCCGAAAGAACTTGGAGGAGATCCGTGTATTGAAGGAACAGCATGATGACTCCGCGAGGCTTGTTGGAAACTTTCGGGCCAAGTCTATGTGCACGCTGGATATTCAGAGATGTGGAAGAAGGAAGGTCCAAGATTTTTGGTAGAAAGGTTTGGAAGAATGTTGTTGGGTTGGATCCTTCTGTAAGTTCCGGAAGATTATAAAGGCGAAGGTTGTTCCTCCGGTTGCGATTTTCCAACTCCTCCGCCTGACGTTTGAGGAGAGAGACATCTTTTTCCAAGAGCGAGATTTTTGCACATGAGGCATGAAGATTCTCTGTAGATTGTTCTACCAAAAGGACCCTTGATTCCAGCGTAGACCACTTGTCATGGAGAAATTGTAAGGTTTTAGTGGTTTCAGCCATGAAGGGTTTGAGTGCACGGAGTTCCTCTAGAATAAGATCCATTGAGGCAGAGTGTGATGAGGAGCCTGGAGATGGGGGGTCTTTTTTCAAACGCTTCGTTGAACCAGGTTGTAGAAGTTTACTGGGTGGCGTAGTTTTGGGAATTGCGCCGTGGGCGGCGTTTGGTTTGAGGAGAGCAGGTTCCTCCATTGTATTAGGTGTTGTGGAGTCCGAGTCTGAAGAAGCTTGTGGCTTTGTTTTGGATGCTGTGAGTTTAAGGGTGCGAAGCTTCCCCATAGATGGCAAAATACAGAATAGCAAAGACTCCACAAATTCAGGAAGAGGAAGCTGTGACAAATATGCAGTAGGAGGTACGGTTTATGAAGAAAAAATGATAAGAAGCGTAAGTAACTGCAACAAGGGGTTTTGAGAAGTGACCTAATAGCAGTTACAAAACAGATAACATTTCCTCAAGGAGAATTAGCCATAATGTCTGTGTAAATGTAATTATCACCACATGTCCTCAAATGATTGAAATATTGAAAGTAGCTTGACAGGATTCAAGAGGCTATATATAGAATAGCGTGCTTCCAACGTGTGGGGAGAAATGCTTGAGGCATGAGGGACAATGCTGAGGAAAGTGAAGAGACAAAGAGCGGTAAATTCGTATAAAAACCGCTAAACAAAGTCACATTATAAGGGTATTGCTGCAGGAGCTGGATTCATTAAAGCGTGTAGCTTATGCGTGCAATTACCGTGTTACACACGCAGACGCAGAAGCATGAGAGCGGCGCCCGGTGACTGAGAGGTCCGCTGAGGTGCGTAGGAAAATGGCGGCCGCCTAGTGGTGAAATGCGTCACCGGCGAAAACTGCACATATCGTCGGAACAGAGGAGCGCAGGACAGCAAATTCCGCTCACCTCACGTTCCGACGACGGTAGGTATCAGTTGCGCATCCGTAGGTCCGGTATGGACGAAGAAAGTCGCTGGCTCCGGTGCACGACTGGCGGAGCTCCGCAGCTAAGCCGCCATCCTGAGCGGCGTTCAAGCCACGCCCCCAATGACAACCTTTTTATTTAAAAATTATGTCTGCTAACCCAATAGATCAAGATTTATTTTGTTGTGAGTTATTTCTGGGAGCTACACAATAACTAAATTTTCATGAAAAATATTTCATCCAGACTGTCTTTTGAGGGAGAATCCCACCATGTGGAAAAGATGTGTGTTCGGCCGAACTGAAATTCTTTCATTGTTTTCTCTTTAACAAATTGTTAAAGCATTCAGAACCAAACATCGGTGGCATGTGGCACCATATTTTCATTTCTGCGATCCAATAATTTGTGGCACAATATTACATCAGTAAATCAACTGGTCCACGTATCAATAAACTAAGCAATTCATAAATCAGTTGAAAACCAGACCAATCACTAAAAAAAGTCGAAAATCCAAGCAATCAATAAATCAGTTGAAAACCAAATCAATCATTAAAAAAGTCGAACATCCAAGCAATCAATAAATGAGTTGAAAACCAGATCAATCAATAAAGCAGTCAAAATCCAAGCAATCGATATATCCATTAAAACCCAGATCAATTAATCTGTTAGTAAAAACCCAAGGAATCAATAAACCTGTCAACCAATTAACCAACCCATCAACCAATAATCATGCTCTACCAATGGACAGTCACTATGCAGGTACAATACTACACAGTCTCCTTCCACAACTTTACTTCATTATTGTTGGAAACTGCTTATTTTTAGACATTATAGTTTCACAATTTCATGTCATTAATGTTTGTTCTGAATTCCGTTCAGGACATGCTTGAACGTGAGGTTCAGTTTTCAGGTCCTTATTTTGTGCCACAGTAACTCTGAGAAGTATGCACTGGACTGTTGTTGTTCTTTAAGAAAGATTTGTATTCAATGGCAGTTTTGATACCCTATCACTTTTGTGGTAAATGTATGTATGTAGTCTCACCTCTTGACAAGATGCTTAGGTATAAGCCAAAATGTTAGCTATTTCAATACAATGTGCTGTTCATGAATATTTACAATTTTTAAGAAAATAAATCTAAGTTAAACTAGGGGTCTTCTGTTTCAGAAAATACCTCTTAGAATGAGTGAACTCCACTTGCAAGATGGTGCGTGACAATGAGTGGGATTGATAATTTAGAAGAAGTGATCATGACTCGTGTTTGCATAGTTACACGTGACACTACATCTTACATGCTGTCTGCAACCCCTACATGCAGTTCTTAGGTTACTGGCCTATTAGCTATTGGCTTCACCGAAGGGCAATACCATCGATAGGTTTCAGGTCATGCCAGATTTTCCATTGCGTTCTGGCACAAGATCTTTCTCTGCCAAAGGTCCAACGTTGGAAGAAAAAAACAAGAATTGGCGCGTATTTGGAGAATGTTGGATTTATTCATGCTTTTTGGTAATGATGTACAACATTGAAAAGTGTAGCTTGGCCAAAAGTAAATAAATACATAATTAAAAAAAAAAAGACTTGAGGACGCTGCCGCCAAGTCATTTTATAAGGGGTGTACAGAGCCGGACTGGCCGTCCCGGGCATCTGGCGTTTCCCTTTGAGGTTGGAAGGGTGGGGGCCTTTTCTGCATTGGTGGGGGCAGGTCTTGTTGCTGGGGGCCAGTATTGCAACGGTGTTGCAATAGCGGCCCCCAGTAACAAAAGCAGCAAGCAAGCGTTTCCAGCCTCTCGCGGCCAGCCAGTAGTTGCCCAGGGGCTGCTCAAAGAAAATAGCCAGGGCTGCTTTCAGTTCCCATTCTGGCTTCTGGAGGTGCAAATGCGTCACCTAGCATGTGTTCCTAAGAAATGGCACAGGCGCCATTTGTTTTATTTACAGATCCGTGATGGACTGGTTAATAAAACAACATATGATCTAGAAGTAGCACAAAAGTGGTTTTTTAAATGTATAAAACATAGGACCTAGTGCATGGGTACCCACAAACTTTCTCTCGGGGGCCAAATTTACAGTGTGCGTTGTGTCCGAGGGCCGCACCGGTGGGGGCGGGGTCAGTGGGGCGGGCTAGAGAAACAAAAAATAATGTGACCATAAGGTTGAACACAGGTCCCTGCAGCAGACGCCTTCGTCCACTGAGCTACCAGACCCGGCATACACACCTCTCTCTCTTTCTCTTTCTCTCCCCCTCTCCCTGTCTCCCTCCCTCTATCTCTCTCTCTCTGACTCCCTCCCTCCATCCCTCTATCTCCCTCTCTCCCTCCCCGGTCTCCCTCTGTCTCACTCCCTCTCTCCCTATCTCTCCCTCATTCCGACTGTCTAACTCCCTCTCCCTCTCTCCTTCCCTCACTCTCCCACCCTCTCCTTCCCTCCCCCTCACACTCATTCCTTCTCCCTCCCTCTTCCTCCCTCTCCCTTTTCTCTCCTTTCCTCTCCTTCCCTCCCTCACCCTCACTCCCCTTCCCTCCCCCTCACTTCCTTTCCCCCTCTCCCCCCTCACTCCCCTTCCCTCACCCTAACTTCCTCCCCTTCCCTCCCTCCATCACTCCCCTTCCCTCTCTCCCTCCCTTACTCCCCTTCCCTCTCTCCCTCCCTCACTCCCCTTCCCTTACTCCCCTCCCCTCACTCTCCTTCCCTCCCTTCCTCACTACCCTTCCCTCACTCCTCTTCCCTCACTCCCTTCCATCACTCCCTTCCCTCACTCCATTCCCCCTCACTCCGTTCCCTTCCCTCAATCCCTCCCTCACTCTCTTCCCTCACTTCTTCCCTCACTCCCCTTCCCTCACCCCCTCCCTCACTCCCCTTCCCTCACTCCTCTTCCCTCCTCTTCCCTCACCCCCTCCCTCACTCCCCTTCCCTCACTCACCTTCCCTCACTCCTTCACTCTCTTCCCTTGCTCCCCTTCCCTCACTCCCTTCCCTCACTCCCCTTCCCTCACTCCCCTTCCCTCACTCCCTCCCTCACTCACTCACCTTCCCTCACACCCTCCCTCACTCCCCTTCCCTCGCTCCCCTTCCCTCACCCCCTCCCTCACTCCCCCTCCCTCACTCACCTTCCCTCACTCCCTTCCCTCGCTCCCCTTCCCTCACTCCCTCCCTCACTCCCTTCCCTCACTCCCTTTCCCTCACTCCCTCCCTCACTCCCCTTCCCTCACTCCCTCCCTCCCTCACCCCCTCCTTCACTCCCTTCCCTCACTCCCCTTCCCTCACTCCCTCCCTCCCTCACCCCCTCCCTCACACCCTTTCCCTCCCTCTTCCTCTCCCACTGTCTTCCCTGACTTTCCCTCCCTCCCTCTGTCTCTGTCCCTCTACCTCCCTCTGTCACCCTCTGTCATCTCACCCTGCCTGTGTGTCACCGGGCTGAGACAACTTCCCCAGCCAGCTTCCCCATCGCGCACAGACACAGAGCCCCCAGCCGAGCACTTTACAGGTCTTTAAAAAGACCATTTGCATGTGAATGGGGATTTGCTGTATTTCACCTCCTTTTGGCGCCCCTGCAGCTCCACTCTGGCCTCGCTGGAATGAATCGCCCGGCCCCCAGAGCAGCAGAGTGTTTGCAGACACTCTTTGAAAACACAGGTACGATGTCTCATTGTCCGTGGGCCGCCACGGAAGGCTTGCCGGGCCACTGCCTGCCCGCGGGCCGTACTATGAGTACCCTTGACCTAGTGGAAGCAAAAGGGAGTGGATGTGGGTGGAGGCAACTCTTCAATTAAGGCGGAGGAGCGTCGCCCCACTGCTTTCAAAGCAGTAAAAAGAAAATAATAATAACTTTGTTATTATAATTTTACTTTTGGTAGCTGCTGGGCTGGGTTAGGGTGGGCGGCATTAGGGTCTCAGGTGGTGAGTGGTGGGCATAGTCATGCGCATTTTGCATGTTCTCCTACCAGGCTGCATTATACAGCCTGGTGATAAACATGCCCAGGCTCCCATTTCCCCGTCTCAGTGCCGAACAACAGCACTCCGACCAATTACAACGCTGCATTGGTTTAGGGGAGGGAGCCTGTGTGAGTTTCCAGTTCCTGCTTCCATTCTGGGATGTTGGCAGAGAAGCAGAGGAGAGTCTTGACTGGCCGAAGACTAAGTGGCTTTTTTAGTTGTTTTTTTCACCCCCCTCTCCTTGGCTCACCACATTGTTCCCTGCTAGCTGCCACTGAGAAGAAACATAAAGTAGGTGAGAAAAGGAGAAAAGGAGTACATGAGGGAGAAGCAACATGGAGAGTGGGGCGAAGAACAAAAAGCAGAAATAAACATGTAGCACAAGGGAGTTCAGAGGGGGGAAGAAACACATGAGACAGAGCCTGCAGCACATGATGGAGACAGAAGCATGTGGGGGGTCTATTTGGTGAGCAGAAGCGCAAGAAGGAGAGAGCTGGAAAACATGTGCACTCTCATCCTCTGCTAAGCCAAAAAGAATAAAGCAGATCTCTAAACGTTAGCAGCAGAAGGATAGATGGTAGACGATGAGAGAGAAGTGAAAGAGGCTATAGTCTGGGGGATGAACAAGCGCAGGATGGATATGCTGGAACAAGGAAGTCCATCGAATAAGGAACAAGCAAATGAGAGTAACAAAAAAGTTAACCAGTTCTAACCAATGGTTGGGCTGGAAGCCGCTGTAAGTGCCTGGTATTCTCACACTAGGCCATGTGCAATCAGACAGGTTTGCTGCCTGGCATGCTTGGCATGCTCGACCTAAACATAGCAGTCAGGTTGATCTGCAAGACAGCAAAAGCAGAGGTTCACTGGCTGGATATGAATTCAGGCCTTCAGAACTGACTTGTGAGGTCCAGGTGTCCAAACACCATAGAGGAACTGGTACAGCATGCACCACTTCATAGTGGCAGTCATTTAACCCATACACTGACCCTTCATACCCTTTAAGTCGATCCCCATTTATTGGCAGGAGAAAGTACTGAAAATGTCCATCAAGAAGGACTCAGAAAGTTCCATAGCAAGAGGTACTGGTGCATCTAATTCTGTGAGAGCCTAAGGCATCTACCTGGCCCAGCTCTTCATAAATGCTGCATGCAGCTGACCCAAAGCATTGGGCAAATCCACTATCTTGGATTTGTTTTTAACTAAACGTATCCTGATTCTGAAGGTCATTTAATATCAACCTTTTAGTGAAGACACAATATTTCTATGAAATTATTTACCTTTGATAAATGTATTACAAGGCTACAGTAAATAAAATAAGAAATAACAACTTTGGGGGTTATCTATGAGATTAGAACTTAGAGTAAAGTTGTGACAGGGATACCCAGTACCTGCTATGGGTAAAATAACACAATTCCGGCTCCAGGCAGTGGCATAGTGGTGAAAGACATGCTATCATCTAGCATTACATAGATGGTGGCAGCAAACATCAAGCTGTCTTATCCTATAGTTTGTATATCAACAGTCCCAATCCCCTTGAAGCCTTATGAGTGTACCAGAGTGCGACTGCAGAATGCCATTTATCGTTGCATACACAGAACTATAATCACTGGCCCCAGAGGCCTTGGAAATTTGTGACTATTCGTAAGTGAGGTATTCATATTGGTTCCGTCTATATGTATCACCCTTTTTCTTTTGCCTTGATTTCACCGTAGGTAACAGTCTAGGCGCTTTCCTACAATGATCATTCTTTTGCATCCTTGTCTCCTAGGAAGGTCTCTCCTTCTCCATCTTGCCTGGACAAATCATCGCTCTGCAATATTGGGGAGAGGATGTAGCCTTACGGCTAGAGAGGTCGACCGGGTTCGAGCCTCAGACGCTCAACATCCTGTGATTCTGGGCAAATCACTTAATCTCCCCACGCCTAACAAAATGAATGCGTCTGTCTGTAACGAAACTGGTGCTCATGTATACCTTCGGGTCAAGTCTGCGCTATATAAAACTCTAAAAAATAAAAATACAACTTTGGACGGGGATCTCTGGTGGAATGCAGTACTACCCTGGCGTCTGGGGCGCTACCAGCAATGGATGCGAAAATGGGCCTGCAAGCAATGAATGTAGACTCAGGGCCATAGGACAGGGCCACACATAATTCTCACTGCGCTTGCTCCAGGTAGTAAAGGTTTCCCGCCACAGCCAGCTACATAGCACCGAGTGGATCCTTATGATTTATCAGCAGAGATGCGAGGGATATTTATGATGGCTGTCACTAGACATTCAGGCATTTGCTGCAGCCCTCCAGTCACTTCTGGAGCAAGCCCCAAACAGGAAATGAAACTGCAAATGGATGTGTGTGTCTGATTGGAGGCCTGGCCTTCGCCTTGCCTTGGGAACGACCTGAATGCAGAAAAGACTGTCGATGCACTAAGAGAAATAAACACTGCTGCATTCCCACTAAAGCCCCGATCATGCCTGTTTATTTAAGCAAAGGAAGAAAGCCAGACAATAGCCTTTGTGCAGAGGCAAGCAGGTGCATTCCGAACAGTATGTCTTCTCTCTGTCAGCATTACACCATCATTAGCCAGTGTCTGCTCAGCAGGGTGTGCCATTATGTCTCCCAGGGCTGGTGTAATTATACATTGACATAATTAACCCAGCAAGCCCATTAGGCAGGCCAGCTAAAATTCATCTATAATTATTTGTTGTGTGCATGCTAATGAGTCCATCTGCACTGCCATTGTACAACATGAACAAATTAATTTACAAGTCTGGGTTTTTAATAAGTTCAAGAAAATGCCTCCTATTGTGACAGTGCGTGTATTGTAAACACTATATAAAATGAGGACTGGACTTCAGCCTCGTGGGAAGAGGCTGTAGCTATAGAGGCGAGGGGGCGAGGGTGCTGGTGGTGGGGGCTCGTGCTGTCCTGAAAATACATTGTTTGCAGCTGACGAGCTCCAGGAGACACACAGGTCATCAAAAGGGGCGCACAAGAGAACATCAGAGCAAACACGCACTTCTTCATACTAGTCGAAGGACTTTCAGGTGCAAGAATGTTACATTATTTATCTTAAAACTGGAAGTGGAACATGCAAATGTAGTTATCAATAAGTAACATATTTAATCATGTAGCTCCCTCCATTAGGCACATATTTCTATTGCGATGGCTTGAAGGATGGCTTAGAAGCACGGATTCCATTGGGGATTACCAGGGGTAGCATGTGCCCTTGGGTGTCTTTGGCGCTGACCTTGCCATCCATGGTATCGAGGTCATGAAAGCAGTGGAAGGAACAGAAATTAAATAGGGCTTTACATATTATGGCTGTTTCCTTAACATCTCCGAAACAAAGGAGGCTGTCGACTCACCCACCCCGGCAATTTGGTGACAACACATTTATGATAAGAAGGAGCTATGGTTGCCAACAGTCTAAATACTGAGCCCTTTTCTTGGCAAGACCTCTTGAGTATGCTTTATATTTCACCTGCTTCCTAAAAACCTGCCCGGAGATGATACACCTCACGCCCTCCTTCACTAACCAACCTGAGGACATTGTTCAAGATGCTGAGAAAGAATAGATCAGGTAACCTGCAGACTAGTTCTTCACCTTCCTTACTTAGTAATGGCGGGGGGATATGATTCACCTCAAAAGCAGGTATTTACTGGATTAAAGCCCTCCCAGGACTCTGGTTGCTCATCTTTCCCACAGTCACGTCTGCGCTATTAGCTACTGGTCAGGGAAGTCGACCCCCATCTGACAACTCCCATCTTTCCCTTTCTCATCTTACCCCATGAGGAGAGACAGGTCAGGCAACCAGTCAAAACCAACCGCAGAGAAAGGGGAGGTGATGAAAGCCAGTGTTGCAGAAAAGATTATGGGTCACAAATGGCTCTACCTCTTAATACTAAAACAAACATCACAACCTTTCAAAATGGATTCAAAATGGCAAAAAAAAATCAATGGGCTGCTTTTATCACAGAGAAAATCTTTAATATCCAATATATCCGCAGTACTTAAAGCAGAGCTTCCAGTAATCGATAAATTGCAAACATTGTGGAGCGGGCGCATCAGCTTGATTCGGTCTGACCAGTGATAGCTCTGAAAGGCATATGTATGTCTACAAAATATATACCATGACACCCTTCGGCCGCGGAGCATAGCTGACAGTTGTTAATTATCAGGAAAAAGGTGTTAACAAACACTTGTTATTGATGACAGATGATATGCCACCATCACCCAAAATGTAATGAAGAATCTTGGGGTGATGGGAAATATTAGCAAATTTCTGTGGCCAGTAAATGCTAAAATATGCTGCAGATATTGATGAGCTCAGGGCATTAACCTACATTTTACGATGCAGAGGAAACACTGGTCTGGTATGTCACGCTCCAATTCAGAAAAATGTGAAGAGAGACTATGTCTTGCTTGGAGAAGGAACGGTGTGTCACATAATCCGTGGTGAAGGAAGACATCCTTGCAGGAGAAATGGCACAGCCGTATAAGAATGCAAACTCCTGAAATGGCACAGCCGTATAAGAATGCAAACTCCTGAAATGGCACAGCCGTATAAGAATGCATACTCCTGAAATGGCACAGCCGTATAAGAATGCATACTCCTGAAACTTGGCCTTACACATAATGGAAAATGGCAGCCTAACAAACTCGACTATGAGAGCTCCGGAGGCGACCAAAGAACCTAACCCACGTTCATGTGTAGAGAGAAAGTGATACACGGTATGGGAAGGCTTTTCAACCTCACGCAAGGACAGCATTTCTGGAACCTGGAAGTTGATGAGGACACCTACTCTTGCTTTACGGCGGAGACGGCAGCCTTGAGTTACCTTAAGTACCCAGTACTGTTACTCCGATTAATGCTATTTTGAACACAGTCGAACACTTAAGGGCATGTCAATGCCCCTAGGATAAGGACCCAGGGCCACAAACAAAACTCACCCAATATATGAGAACTATAAGTCAAATTGTTGATGGTTTACAGAATTTTATGAGCTTTATTCTCGATACCTGGAGCCAGAGTTCCAGCAAATAGTCTTATTCACATCTCTTGCCTCAACAAAAAGGGTAAACGTTTATTATTAACATAGGCAAGCATCTTAGTCAGATGAAAGCAATGTGATTTAAATGGTGTAATACTTCCTTATAATATCGAGGGAGGGCAGGAATACTTGTGCACGCACATATTACATTGTGTAATTTTCAATTATATTTTTGAAGCGGGTGCCATCAATAGAAGCAAACTATGTAGCAGTCCATGAAACACGTAAGGAGATTTAATGCTCCTTGTGGTGGTTGTTCAACTGTAGTATGGATGACTGGGAGACAGACTGAATCTAGTTAAAGATGCACTGTGGAATGGTAACCTGAGTTTACTAAGAGCCATCCCCATGACGGCTGTTTATCTGAAGTTTGGTCTTATTTCAGGTCTGAATGAATCAGCTCAGAATTTGCTGAATGCATACTATGATGTATATTCCAATATTCATTACTGTTCAGGGCGCATTCTGAACAAAATCTTTTAGAATGGGCTTTGCAGGCCCAGAAAAGAGTCCATCAACAGTAGGTTTTAAAAATGGAGCCTGTTGCATGGCGGAGTGTAACTGTGGGGCGTGGCAAATGGCACTCGCTCTCCTGCTCAGCCGATGTGTTTTTGCAGTATCAGGCTAATATCAGTTGTTGCTTTTGGTCTTAATTTCCATTTTCCACCTTTGTCTTGGTATCTCTAAGCCTACCGCCGTTTTTTCCACATTTGCTGAGATGAGTATGTTAACAGTGCCTTATATTGCAATGTGTTCTGTTGCAAAGTAGGGTAGGGCTGTTCATTTGTGTGAGCAGCTTCTCAGTGGTTGCCATCTTGGGATGGGTTGGTGTTCCGCAGGTGGGTTGGTGGTCTGTTTAGATAGCTCATGTGTCAGCCAGCAGGGGAGCTTACAGTGGAGCTGACAGAGCGGCAGCACAGCAGTCACATGCCGCAGGTGCACCAAAGGACATACACCTTCCACCCATCTACACTACAATTCTGTGGTCGCTGTGGGACTCTGTGCTGCTGAACTTTCAATCAAGTGAACCCCGTCACCACACCACAGCAGCTTCCACCCATCACCGCTATAGGTGGAATCTATTCAAAAGACAGAGGAGCTATTGGAACGACCTATTTATGAAGCCAGAGGCTGCCCTAAGAAACACTACAAAATATGGAAACGGTGGGCAGACTACAGGGGGATATGGCTGGAGCCGCCGCCACCAACTAGAGACAATGAGGGACCAGTGGGAAGGTGCCAGGGGGTGATATAGTGCACGAGGTTGTTGTATGTGTATTTTACTTCTGTGTTACATAGGGACTTAGCAACATTGTGCGGGGGGTGGACTTGGGGCAGGGTGGGAGTTCTGGTGGGGGAGGGCTTGTTGGGTGGAGGGTTGTTGGGGGTTGGGGGGATAATACTAGAAATTGTACAGATCCTAATTGCTGATGGAAGTATTTGTTTGCTGTGCCTCCGGGGGTTCGGAGTGCTGTGGTGATATTGGGATCTTTCAATAAAAAGAGTTGTTAAAAAAAAAAGACAGAGGAGCTGATCATTTTTACATCCCGACTGCTCTCTCCCTTCCTTCAGATATCGTCCATGTTAACCACAAGCAACAAGCAAGTGTCTTCTCTTTTATGAACACACAGCGAAACTGTTGTAAACGAAGCTGGGAGCTTGTTACCAAGTAGTCCAGTAGCCAGTAATGTAAGTTATAGAAGAAGGTTTATTAGGTCTTAGTTACAGGTAATTACTACGATGGTAAGTAGCAAATAAATAGCCCCACCAGCAGCAGCATCCTTGCTGCTCGGCCCAGACACTCCAACTGACACTCATCCACACCAGGCACTCCAGCATTCCATTGCATCAGCAGGCATTCCAGCACTCCAAGCATCACACTTACACTGGCTGAGCAGCAGGGGACAGGAGGCCAAGGAGAGGATGCATAGTAACAATTCAAGTCACTTTCAAGTACGTGGGGAAGTGACATAGCAGAGGGGAAAGGTTGAAAATATTTGTTCTGTGCCCTAATCAATTGCTACTTCTTCCTGAACATCTATTACTATTTCTGCTGTGAAATATTGTATTCCAAACAGAACTCTTTATTTATTTATTTTATTTTTGAGATTTTTATTGCGCGACAATTACCCGAAGGTGTCTCGGCGCATGTGACTATTCAGAAGGACCAATACCTAGAAGCCTTACTGGTTGAATAACCATGTTTGAAGAAGCTTACGAAAGCTGTTTTAATAGTCAGAGGGAGGGCATTCCATAGCTTAGGTGTTGCTACCATGAAACGCCTGCATGGTTCATCAGGCCCTGTGTAGCTAAACAAAGCCCTGCAGTCTTAGAGACCATTCTTGAGTGCAGACCTTTTCAAGATTGGGACACTCTCTTTCGTTGGTGTCATTTCTGGCAGAAGGTCTTTTTAAAGATGCAGATTAATTCTGCTGCATTTCATGTTACAATCTGATGCGCATACTAAGGGGGCCTCTTCTTTTCATCCCAATGGAAAATCATGGCTCTGTTGTTGCAGCATGTATTCACTCAAGACTGTCTACTTACTGGCAACACAGCCAGATTTATGCGACTATGGATCTAAAAATGTTCGATCATGTTTCTGCTGCCTCTTGTTGCCTCTGGAACACAGGATACCCGCTAAATGTTGCTTTTTGGAACATAAAATATTTTATGACCTATACATATCTGAACTAGCAGCCCTCTTCTAGGACTATGTTTCTGGGCAAGCACTACATTTATCGACTCTAGGGAAAACGCTGACACCCTTGGGATTAAGACGAGGGTTTACTCGTGCTAGGAGGAAGCATGGATAAAGATATCAATGCTGAGTTTCCCACACATCTATACATCAACTTACAAATTAGGGCCTCATAATGATGTCGGGTGGAAACTATCCACCTGACACCGTCTTGGAATCGAGATCCGACAACTTGCGGTCGGCTGGTCTGCCAGACCGATTACGATGCGACCGAACACTGTTCGGTCGGAGTCCCATTGTTCCCTATGGAAGCCATTGCTCTGCCCCACAACACAAGCTCCTATGGAGAAATGGTGTGTGTGTGGAACACCCTGCTCCCTGTCCCGGGCACCCCAATGTGCCTGCCACACAGTGCAGGGTTTTACAGGGGGGTCCCTTAGGTACCCCCTCGACCACCAACTAGAGGCCATAGGATGTAGGGGCAAAGACAACAATTGATGGACAGAATGCAGAACAATGTCATACATTCACCCCAGTACTGAGATCTGGGCCTAAATCCATCGTTTTTTTGCACTCCACACCACCCCAGTTCAGACATGGCCATATGCAAATCATCTTTGACCCTGTGCCTCATGGGAACAGTCCAGCCCGAACTGCCAAGCCATGTCTTCCCTGGACCGGAATCAAGCATCCTAGAACCGGTTTCTGGATATCAGCCGTGTTCAGCCAGGATAGCTTGACTCCAGTGGTGTGGAGAGCACGGGACTCACGTCTGAGCATTCCCGTCCCACTCGGGGTGACAAATGCAAATACAACAATTGATGGACAGAATGAAGAACAATGTCATACATTCACCCCCGTACAGAGATCTGGGCCTAAATCCATCGTTTTTTGGCACTCCACACCACCCCAGTTCAGACATGGCCACATGCAAATCAGCCTTGACCCTGTGCCTCATGGGAACAGTCCAGCCAAAACTGCCAAGCCATGTCTTCCCTGTACCGGAATCAAGCATCCTAGAACCGGTTTTTGGCTATCAGCCGGTTTCAGCCAGGATAGCTTGACTCCAGTGGTGTGGAGAGCACGGGACTCACGTCTGAGCATTCCCGTCCCACTCGGGGTGGCAAATGCAAAAACAACAATTGATGGACAGAATGCAGAACAATGCATACATTCACCCCAGTAAAGAAATCTGGGCCTAAATCCATCGTTTTTTTGCACTCCACACCACCCCAGTTCAGACATGGCCATATGCAAATCAGCCTTGACCCTGTGCCTCATGGGAACAGTCCAGCCCGAACTGTCAAGCATCTACAAAGATGGCTTAGTAGATGCTGTAGTTTCTTTTTAAGATGTTCTGGACCAACAAATGGTGCCAATAGAGTTCAATCATGGTCATGTGAAGTAGTCATATTTCTTTCGAAATTTATGAAACATGCAGCGGTATCGAGGATGACCTAAGGGTGGCCAGTGTGGAATCTGATGGGCCACAGAGCAGAGCAGAGCACTGATGTCATCTAGATAATAAATTAATAGACTTTGAAGAAGAGCTTTAAGTCCTTATTTGGGAGGAATGGCTCCAATTTCTTCAATCAAGACGTTTAGTAGCAGGCTGCCTTGGTTTTCTTTGTGATGTGTTCTTTGGGGGTGAGTTCACTGTTAAGGTGAATCTGAGAGATTGGGCACTGATTGATGATGTTAAGCCAGGTTTGGACTAGTTGTAAATAGTTGTTCTTGGCGACTAGCAGGAATTCTGTTTTGGTAGGGTAGGTAGGTGCAGAGCATTCAGGTCTGACTGAGTAAGATGCAAACGGACGAGGCATTGAATGGCTAGAGCAGTGGACACTTTGAAATACAGGTATCCTCCCGAGCGGTGAGTCCAGAGCTACAGGTTATAATACCGATATTTCAGCCTCTATCCTGGATCTCAGTGAGACTGACTCTCAAGCTGCTGGACCTGGATGTATGTTGTTACAACGCATGCTTTTACCACGCATGCCTTTACCACGCAGGTTTTACAACGCAAGTCGTTACAACGACTTGTGTTGGGGGGCGCTTGATCGTGGAATAGTTTAATTTACTATTCCAACTGCAGTCCCCGTGGATAGTAGGGAAGGTTTCGGATAGTAAATTAAACTATTCCCTATCCTACAGCGCCCCCCAGCGCAAGTCGTTGTAACGACTTGCGTTGTAATACCTGCGTGCTAAAGTTACTGCGTTGTAAAAGTTGCGTGGTAAAGGATGTTCCCCGCTGGGCCTCATGGCCTCCTGCATCCTGCTGGTGGATCATGCCAGATGGCACATGGAGGCTCTGCAGTGGGAGCTGAAGTCACAATGGGCGCAGCATTGGGGAATTCTCACCAACCTAGTCCAGATCTCAGAGGGCACTGTGATAGATCTGCAGTGCTGGTTGACAAACCACAATTGGGTCTGAGCCAGACCCCTCTCCCTTCCCCAAACAGATCTTAGAGTGGTGACAGATGCGTCATTTCATGGATGGGGCGGCCACCTGGGAGAGGTGGAGATCAGAGGACTCTGGTCTCCGGCGGAAGCTGGGCTCCATATAAATTTGCTGGAGCTTCGAGTAATTCGTTTGGCACTGTAGGCCTTCTTACCATCTCTCAAGGGAAGGCCATTTCAGGTGTTCACAGACAAAACAACCACCATGTGGTACTGCAACACACAAAGTGTAGTGGGGTCGAGGACCCTTTGTCAGGAGGCACAAGGCCGCTGGACTAGGCTGGAACAGCAGGGCATATCCCTAGTGGTTCAACACCTGGCTGGTTCCCTGAACACCAGGACAGACGTACTCAGACATCTATGCCTAGCAGATCACAAAAGGTATCTCCATCCAGAGGTAGAGCAAGATCTCTTTCAGCAGTGGGGAGAGCCTTGGTTAGATCTGTTAGCTCCTGAAGAGAATGCGCAATGTCAGCAGTTTTGTGCATTGGAGTTTCTAAGATGGTTCTCGCTCTGCAAAGCTTTTCGTCTGGAGTGGAGCACTGGCCTCCTGTACGCCTTCCCACCCATACCACTCCTGTCCAGAGAGTTCAAGAAGATCAGGAGCGACCAGGCCCAAGTCATCCTTGTGGCTCCGGACTGGGCATGGAGAGTTTGGTATCCCAAGTTTCTGCAGACGAGCATCGATCGTACAATCAGGCCGCCCCTTTGGGAGGATCTTCTGTTGCAGCAGCAGGAGAAGGTCCTCCACCCGAACCTGTCCACTCTCCGCTTCCTTGCATGGAGATTGAGCTGCAACAGTTGACAACTTTTGACCTTCCTACTGAAGTCTGTGTAGTTATTCTGGCAGCCAAGCGTCCCTCCACTAAGTCGGTATATGCCTGCTGATGGCAAGAATTTTGTGAATATTGTATAGAAAGTTCTGTTGATCCCCTGTCTGCCTTCCTCTCTGACATTCTTCTGTTCATTCTTTCTTTGGCCCAGCAGGGCTCAGCTTCAGGCACTCTGAACAGTTACCTTTCGGACCTTTCTGCTTTTCTACAGTTGCCAGATAAACCGTCTTTTCAAATCTCCTCTTTAGATAGATTTTTGAAGGGACTCACACATATGTTTCCCACCTCACAATTTATCATGCCCAATTGGGACCTTAACTTGGTTCTCACTTATTTTATGTGTGCTCTTTTGAGCCGCTGCACAATTGCCCCCTATGACAGCTTACTATAAAAACAACCTGTTTAGTGGCAATAACTTTTGACAGGAGGGTGAGTGAATTGCAGGCTCTATCTTCTCAGCCTCCTTACCTGAGTCTTTCCAGACAAAGTAGTACTCCGTACTGGGGCATCTTTTTTGCCTAAGGTAGTGACACAGATCCATCTTGGGCAATCTGTCACCTTGCCCACCTTCTATGCTCTTCTGCATCCTTGTAAGGAAGAAGAACGTCTGCAAGTGTCTGGTTAGCGTTATCATTCTATCTTGATCGCACCAAAGAGTTCCATGTGGATGACCAACTGTTTGTAAGGTACATTGGAGCAAAGAAGGGTCCTACTGTGCAGAAGAGGACCATCTCTCGTTGGGTTATCCTCTGCATAAAAATCGGTTACGCCTTGGTGAAGAAACAGCCTCCTGAGGGCCTTAGAGTTCATTCAACCAGAGCGAAGGCAGCCACCACAGCTCTTCTGCGTGGTGGTCCAGTCCTTGACATTTGCCAGGCAGCTACTTGGACGTCCCTGCACACTTTTGCCCAAAATTATTGCCTAGATAATCAGGTCTGTAGAGCAGGTCTCTTCGGCCGTTCAGTTCTGCAGGACTCTCTGGTCTGATACTGTTCTCAGTCCCTCCGACGAGGATGGTATTGCCTGGGTATCTGTTCTAAGGTAAGGAATCGGCAGCTAGATGTCTTCATCCTTCGGTAACGCCTTATTTGATAATGACTTGATCTGGCAGCAGATTCCTTACCGACCCACCCATCCTCCCCACGCTGGGGATCAGTTTTTAGTGTCAGGGCTGTTCACCTTCAGGGCCCTGTTTTTTTAACACACCATGGTCAGCCCCTTCAAGGCTCCGCGCTTCTGGCGTGGAACATCGTTAAAAATACTGACCTACGCGCCCCAAAGTGGTGACTCTATAGATAAAGCAGACGTCACAACGATGAAGAACCTGACGCCTATGACGTCATATGGAGTTGACCTGCACCACCTTTCAATGTTCAGGGGTACTGCTATCAAAATCATCCGGATCCAGCCCGACACCTGGAGTTCTAAGGAAGGACTGACCAACCGCCCAGAAGGAGACAAGAGCTCCCTCCGGCTCTCCACTTCCAACACAAGCAACTTCCCCTCCAACACAGAACGCCTTCACTTCACTTCCAGACCAAGACCAGCCCCAGAACAACGCTTCACAGCACCCTCGCCTACAGACCCTCCGCGCCTCACACTTCATTCACCACTACCATCGCCGACCTCATCACACCCCACGCCATTGCCTCCATGGACTACATACTCATCGGAGACCTGAACTTCCACCTCGACAACCTCAGTGACAACCGACTCCACCACCCTCCACCTTGCCTACATCGGACTGAAGCAGCTAATCACCACCCCCACTCACAAGGTAGGACACACCCTCAACCCCATCTTCGCCAGAGGGAACACCATCCACTTCAGACACACCACGCAGCCCATCTGGACGGACCACAACTGCATACACTTCTCTTTCAACACTACTACCACTCACAAACCCACTCCGCACCCACCACGAAGGAACTGGAGCAAGGTTACAGAGGAACACCTCAACTCCACCCTTGTCCATGACCCCCCACCGCAATTTTAATTTTATACTTGCCTACAGCTTGGAATAATTTTTTTAAAAATTCCAGTTGATTTGTTCTGGAGTCAGCAATTAAATGAACAAGAGGAACCAATAAGGAAATACCAAGAATCCTTACAAGACAGAGCTATGGTAAGAACTGCCCTGAAATAGGAAATAGAGGACAATCAGATAAATTAAACCATAGTAAATATAATTCGAATTACCCATTGCATTGCAGGTTCAGATTGAGGGAACCTTGGACTTTTAATTAAAACGACGTCCCCCTTAACTCAGAGAAGCAGAATAAATACTTTCTGGTAAGCTCTAAATGTAACACCTTAAGAAGCAACCAATTAGATCACACGGTGGACATAAGAGTAAAAAATAGTTTTTTTCTCCATTAGAAGAGAAAAAAGACAACCAACCCGACACTTACGGAGAAGAATAAAGTAAGCTACCCGTAAGGTAAATTGTTGAGAAATGGCATTTAGTGTTTGTCCTTATCAAGGGGGGTAGGAAAGTCAAGCAAAATCAAATCATGAATACTAGTGGAATATAGTTACTTTCTCTCTTACAGCAATTGAAGAAATAATATAAATAGACTTGGATAACCAAAGAACTTGCCAGGAAGAAAATAATCCCTAGGTAAGAGACATTAGACATACATTAAAGCAAGTAGAGGAAAGAAAATACAAGGTTAGAGTAATGATTAACTCTCCTTTCTTTAATCACAGCTCGCTTCATTTGTGATCTTCTGAGTTTTTTTAATTGCACAAGACTTTTGGAGGTGCCCTCTAGACCCAATAGGTATGTAGTTTAAACATAAGGACTATAGAGGGCGGCTGGTTTTAACTAACCAATCAACCCTGGTCTTTTTGTTAAATACAAGGGGCATTCTTAGAATATTGATACCAAAGGGTCATGGGGTGTTACCAAATAATAGGGAAATTTAGGAGAATGTATAAATGCAATCTATGAAGAGAATCAACATGAGCAGGGTCTAATGGAATGTCATTGTATATTTTTTAGATGTGTATGTAATGAACAAAGTCCAGAAGAAGGTGCAAGATTGTGTTTGCCACCGAAAACACTGCGTCAACAATTTGTTTATTTTTAACCTATCACAGTGTGCCCAAAAAGGAAAAGGATTATTTTCTGTGATGAATTGTACTTGTGTATGTTTTTAATGAAAAGTTTTTAATTTTGAAATGATATACAATATGACTTCAGCAATGTTTTGATATTTGGATTGCTTTTTCAATAAATTAATGAAATTTTAAGTTCATGTGTTAGTATGTACTCATGTTGAATAACAAGTAGATACAAATCTGTACATTTGGTAACTCCACAAAGACTTTATTGATTAACATTTAGTAGGGCTTGAATGGCCGTGCTGGATAATTATCCTTGATAAAATTGAGGAAAAGGAAACCTTTTGTTTTAGATACCATAACCCATTCCTTTTCCGTGTAAAAGGGTAACTCCCTCCAAAGAATGTTGTAGTCATGTAGTCAGTGTTGGCAATATCAGTGCCATGAACACAGGGGTGACTTGGACTCCTTGTTTTCTCTCTATTTTTCACTACACTAATAGTGAATAACATTCTGGTATTCGCTATTAGTGTAAAATAGATCTTTGGTGACAGCTATGATGAGAACACAATTCATTTAAATGTATATTAAGAGTGTGCTTGTGGGTTAGTGCTTATTAATGTGAGAGACAGTGTGTGTGATTGAGTGAATATAAGTGAGTGAGAATGTGGTGTTATGCTTGAAAATCTACCTTCGTCCTGGCATACTGGAGGTCATTCTTGTCTTGATGGAGAAACCTGTGGTACAATATTGATGCTGGCATACCTGAGGCAATTCTTAGCATGACAGACATATGTGACAAAATGCAGGCACTTACACAATGGAGGTAATTCTTGGCACAATTGGCACACATGGTAAAACGCTTGTAATGGCACATTAGAGGTACTTTTTGGCATTGGAGACAGCTGTGAAAAAATGCTGCAACTGAGTTAAATATTTACAAGGATCACTTCTGATATACAAATGGCATAAATGAAAACTTTCTGGCATTGGCACTGGCATGTTGGGGGCACATATGTCAATTGGTGTACCTATGACAAAATGTTAGCCCTAGCACTATGGAGCTAATTTTTGACATATGGTGGCATCCACAGGACATTTTGAAAAAAGAGAGTCAACTTCTGGTAGCATCAGCTTTCATCAACATGGCGCACCATGAAAGGATTTGGAAGTTTAATGAGAGACATTTCAGAGTCTATGTCCTTTTAGCACATTTATGTAAAATATGTGCTTTAAAATGTACGGTATGGCCACTTCCTTTTCAAACTTTTCTCTGAGAGAGAACCCCCATAGCAAGTTCCTGGCTTTTTTGCTACACTCACTTACAATACAGGGCAAGTATTACGTCCTCGAACTTCCAAAGAATAAGTCAGCACTATAATACAGGTGGTATCTAAAATACATGTTTTTCTGTGTTGTGTTATGATATTAATCATGCTGTTACTATGGATCTTCAGGGATATCAATTATTGGTTAAGGTCATTTTACATGACTTCCTGTAAATGAAACATCAGGGGCAAGGGTCATATGACGTAATATCCTGTGAAATCACCATGAAGGTCAAAGGGTATGTGATGTCACTTCCGCTACCCCTGGCATTTTTGTGAATTAACTAACGCCCATGGGGGCACTGAGGAAAAACTAAAGACTGTATTAACATAAACAGAATGGGACTAAATCATTAAGTTATTTGATTTTTCTGTAGCACAAATACCACTCACTATATGGATGACATCTTGACTCTAAGGGATTCCATATATTTCTGGTGGCCCGAACACATCGTAAAAGATGAGTGTTCTAGATATATCGAAAGAAACAAGAGCATCTAATGTTATTCTGAAAAAAACACAGACATACAAAGAATAGTGGTCCGGCTTTGCTTTAGAATTGCACTAGTTTCTCTAAAACCATCTGCGATCTTTTTCGCCACTATATGAACCGAGACTATATTCGGCCCTTTCTTTTTCCTATTACTAATCATTCAGTTAACAATTTAGTAATGGGAACATCATGCGCGCGCCTCTAAATTTACAGACCATGAGACTGAAATCCGCCAACAAGCAACCATAAGTCAGCCTAGGCTTTAAATCAAATCATCCTCGCCAACAATGACATTAATTATGCTTTTAACACGTCTTACTGCTCTTTTTCCGCTTCACACCACATCTGTGTGAACAATATCAGAGAGATTTACGATTTTCCTCCGTAATTACAGACATGCAGCAGGCACACTTATCAAAATACTTGCTGAGCAATCAGACTACAAAGCATCCTCAATAAAGAGTTATGTTGACAGCAGCCATTCAAAACAAAAATGTCGAATCAGGACTTGTGCTGCCTCAAAACATGCAAGGAACACAAGAAGCGTAACTATATGCAGCCTGGGATAAAACATGAGACGCTTTTCAAGACAGAAACAGAGACGCGGCAAGAACAAGAAGTATCAATAAAAACAGAACAGTATCGGACAGTGGCCACGGATAAAGTAAAACTGGTATACCTGGCTAAACAAAAGCGACTATATGAGGCGGGGGACAACTGCTAACATGGCTCGGTATGAGAGAATTGGACAGGAGCCTCGTCTCGGACATTATAGCGCCAGATGACTCAAGAACCGTGGGTAGAGAGGAGATGTTATGCCCAACTATATGCAGGAGTTCGGTGCTGCACGTCCGACACCCCCAGGCAGGCGTTGTGAGCCTATGTACGGGCAGCCCATGCAGAGATAACTGGATAGGGTTCAAACCCAGGGATTAGAGGAGGACCTGACGAAGGAGGAGGTACTCCTGGCCCACACACAGCTTCACTGGGAAGACCGGGCCCAAATGGGTTCCCCGCAGAATTCATTATAAGAATGGTACACAAGGTAGAAACCCCACTGCATCAGAGGAATATCAGAGGGGACAAGTGACTAACGCACAGAGACAATTGTTCTTGTCCCAAAGGAGGGTAAGTCAAGAGTTGGATGGGGCTATATAAAACTCTTCACATAAATAAATAAATACCGGCCAACGTCGCTCTTATATGCGAATACCAAAACACTGACCAAAGCATTAGCAAACAGACTTAGGAGGGGTGATCATGAACCTGCTCAATCCTGACCAGTGTAGCTTCTATCCCCAGCAGTCGACCAAATTAAATCTCTGATGCATTTACAACATCACAGCGGCAGCAGGGCTCAGGATACCATTGGCGGTGGCGTCTCTAGATGCCCACAAAGGATTTGACTTCCTAGAAGGGCCCTTCTTGTTCGCAATCATGGCCGGAAGGGGACTTGGCCCCAAATTATTGAAATAGGTCAAGCTTCTTTATGTAAAGCCTAGTGCCAGAATTAAAGTAAATGGGACACCTTCTAATACGTTTCCTATCCGTAGGGGCACAAGAAAAGGTCTCTTCACTGATGCTATTTGCCCTGGTGATAGAGGCCCTGGCAGTATGGATTAGGATAGACACACAGGAATGGGGCTGGCGATGGCGAGACCACTCAGAGGAGACAGTATCTTTATACGCTGATGAAATCCTGTTATATCTGGCAGAAAAGAGATCTCCCTTACATAACTAAGAGGTAATCACAGTATAT
Organism: Lissotriton vulgaris; assembly: GCF_964263255.1. NCBI lineage: Eukaryota > Metazoa > Chordata > Amphibia > Caudata > Salamandridae > Lissotriton > Lissotriton vulgaris. The sequence continues at coordinate 165,512,341 of NC_141699.1, read as the reverse complement.
GGAAAATATTCCAGTCTATGCATAACTTGGGAAAAATCCCTAATTTTCCCAATGGGCAACTGGGAACCAAATGATGCCCTTCCCTTACCACTAAAAGTGGAAACACTCCACTTCAAATACCTAAGATTATGGAACTCCAGAGATGACCACACACACTACCCCAATAACCTGGCGCCATTATTGCTCAGGCTAGACAAAGATATACAAGATATACTCCATTTTAGTGTGGGCGGTTATCTTCAAATTGATTGCACTACCCCGATTTACTTATATATTACAGAATAGCCCCTATGTCATTCCCAGTTCATTTTTTCAAAGGGTGAATGGGCTGCTGCAATCCCTGCTGTGGCGGAATGACCCCCCCCAGGAATTGCCCTGACCACCCTACAGAGATTGGTATTTAAAGGGGGCATAGCTGTGCCAGATATCTGCAAATATTATGAGGCCGCCCCAGCTGTCCTAGTTACCCCCTGGCTGCGGCCGGAATTCCGCGCCTGTGCTGGACATTCCGATCGCGGGCGTGGTCATGGCGGCTCCCAGCCGTCTATAGAGTTGTGTTTGCGGAAACCGCAGGTACATCCCCAATGAGGCACACCAATAAGGATCACCAAAAAGTGCTTCACATAACGTTTATTTTCTTCAATATCGTTTTGTTTATTCCATGTTAATTAATTTTCTGATATTTACTGCATATCATAGAACAACATCGTTGGACACCTGAACATTTATATCCAATGCATTTCGGGCTGTTATGCCCTTGGTCACGGACAGGCTGAGGAGGAAGAATAGGTAAAGTGGTATCAGGGGTGATGAGATGGTATAACTAAAGGTTATTTTGCAGGTGCTCTAAGTGCAAGACCCGAGTTAAAAACCCAAGTTAAAAAGCGGGCACCACCTAATGGAGTGGAGGAATTGTGGCGAAATTTAATACTAGAAAAAGTTAATGTGTAAACACGGGTGATGGGATATGGATAGCTAGGTAGCGTTCGCGTGCTTGAATTGTGTTTAGACCGGTAAGGGAGTGCTCCGGAAAAAGCCGGTTGCGTGTTGCTCAAAGCAAAAAAGACGCGGTTCCGCGTGTGCGCATACACTTACTTCAGGGTGAATAACGTGGAGACTCCAGTACATGTGCTCATGTAGGTATCAGCCGGTTGTCTATCGTGCCGGGGCAAACACGAGTAAATAAATAAGTGAACAGTGAGGGTGGGCTTACACATGCGTGTCATAGTGGAAAGTGAAGCGGTCATATTGGAGTGGTGTGATGGTGGTGACAAATACCGAAACAAGATAGAACGAATGTGTGAACAAAGAGAATCATGTACATTTCAGCATAATATCAAATCATAAAAAGCAACTAAATTCGGTGCGGTCATTAAGCCCATTCGGCTTGAGTGTTTGTTCATCAGCACACGAGCACCGTGACTCATGACGGCTGGGGGCTGTCATCAGCACCGAAGGGGTTAATGAATGAGCATATGCTCCATTGGTTTACCCTGCCTTAACGATGGATCGGGAGCAGCTAGGAAAGAGGGGCTACCTCCACATATTGTGTGGAGGGAAATTAGCGACATTCCCGGCCAGCGACTGCAACATTTGTAAATATTTGTCATAGGCTAAACAAAGGAAATGGGCTGGGACAAAAGACAGACACCAAAAAAAGGGGAGAGAAGAGAAGGGAGACTGCTAAGGGGATGCATGACTACGAAAGCCTTCTCCCTCACTTCATGCCACAGTGATGAGGAACCCACAGAGGAACCTTGAACGACTGAAGGACTGCCAAAAAGGAGATGTCGGGGAGCTGGAGGATGAGGACGAGAGACACATTACAATTCCTCTCTCCAGCAAGTGCACCTTCTGTGATATGTTATCAGACTGTCCCAAACCTAGAATCCTATTAGCGGAGTGTACCCCACAGGCTAGAGGAGGCCACATAACTGATAGAACAGAGGCAACCATTGCCCTAACATTATTGGGCATATGGTATAATTCTGAAGCAACCTCCTACAACAAACCATTGATTAGCCTGGGGTAGATAGTGGTGAAGCAGGAGATAGCCCGGAAATGGGGCAGCAAAATAGGTCCGACACTCTGTATAGTAAGGGGAAAGATGGTGTCTAAGGGAGAGGCTGTTCCCGCAAATATGACAAAGTATTGGGGGGTGGGATATGAGATGATAACAGCATACAGAGGTCAGTCAGTGACCAGTAAGCACTGGGTTAGGGTGAGTGGTGCAGGAGACGGTCAGGGAATAGTGTAACAGAGGAAACAGGAGATACAACCCAATCTGTGTACATTTGAACTTTGAGGGAGCTCAGCACCGATCTGAGGGTCCTAATGTGGGCTACTTTGAGGGGTGGTGGCAGTGGGGGGAACTGTATTACTGCTGCTTTGGTTGTTTTATGCTGTTGCTCTCTGTTTATGACCTTGTGCTGTTATGCCATTCGAAAATGAATGAAATGTATTTAAAAAAACGAAATATCAATATAAGCTTCATCTGACGCGTAATAATAATAATATGTATTAGTGTGAGTTTCCTCTATTGCTGTGTAGGAACAGGAGGTGTCAATGAAAGCTTTTCTTTACACCGGTAAAACAGGTAGTGTATGTGTAAGCTTCCTGTGATGTTCAATAATAACAGGACCAGTCAGTTTAAACTTTTTCTGATATCGGGAAAGAACAGGAAGTGTCATTGTGAGCTTCCTTTGACAACGGATAACAGCAGGAAGTGTCAGTATAGCTTCATCTGATCCTTATCATGAGAATACATCATTCAGAGTTTCTTCTAATGATAGGTAAGAACAGTACTTGGAGGTGAAAGTTCCTTCTATATTATATATTCAGTTGTGTATGTAGACAGGCTCCGTTGGTGAAGAACATACCGGGGAACCTCACGGTTTCAAGAGCTTTTTGGAGCTAACCATGGGCGAGATAAAGAGACATATACCCTGGGAACATTTCAAGTGTAGTGATACGAGTAGAGTTTGCACGAATTTAGGAACTGAACTTGCGCTTTTGTCATAGTGAATATGTTTGAACCAACATTTTATTGTCCTGAGGAAGACTTTTCAATAAGAGATTGCGAAATGTCAACTTGAATCCCTCAAAGGGCAGTGAGATGAAATATTTAAGAATTTATTTTTGGCCTCCAAAACTGTAATATAAAAATTAACATGGGAGTAGATTGTAAGGGTAGCGATTCCCTAGTAATGCATGAACTCTAAGGCATTGATGATAATATTACAACTGATGTGATTGAAGGATATCTGCACCCTCAATAGTAAATTATGATGTTGTTATATATCAATGCATTTAAGTGTCCATTCTGAATGGGGGCGTGGCTTGACATGCAGATGAGATGGCTGCCTTTGTTTGAGCTCCGCGACATTGTCGGTGCGGACGCTCAATAATCATGTGCTATGGGTGATTTTTAATTGCCCCTAAACATCGGAGAGCGGCGGAACAGCTGAAAAGCCCAGAGGAGTGTTTAGTTTTCCTCATGCTATGGTGTTTAAGGCTGCGACGCGGAAGAGAGCTCTGCCGAGGTATCACTTTAAAATGGCGGCCATTAACCAATTTATGTTTAATAAAAAGATTTATAAAAAAAAAAAGAATGGCGGCCGTTGATGCAGTCTTTGATACAAAACGACATACGAGGGCTGAAACTCACTATTAAATCGCTTGAGAATTTAAGATTGATGCTGCCTAAGGTACTGTGTGCCCTGTTCTTGTTTGATACATCGCTGTGCTTATAGCTATCAAGTACTGTGGAAGGATCCTTTCTCTTCACATTTGGAGGCTTCAAAACAGCGGCAGCTGACTGGAATTGTGTTCTTCAATAGAATGTCTGCAAGTCTAGTATTGAGTCTTGTTTCAGTGCTGGCTATTTATTACATGTGACACTCTTTGGCTATGATAGTACCTTGCTTTGGTGTTGCTTTTTGTTTGGTTGTCACAACAGAAAAGAAATGTGACTGGCTTCTAAGAGCTTTAAAGTGGTTTACCTCTCTCTAACACAATTTTCTGTGTATGAAATCTGTTCATTAAACCACAATTTCTTGAACCTCATCTCTAAACACTAGGGGCATCATTAGGATGACCGCCCGCCATCCTCACGGTAAAAGGGACTGCCCGCCATAAGGGTGGCGGTCACGTGGGGGCAATTAGGATGCGCCCGCCACAGTGGCGGGAACATTCTGCATTCCTGGCATTGTGGTAGGCAGTGCACTCAGCACCGCCCGCCATAATGCCAGGAAGGCATGTTGTGCATGGAAATGCTGGGAGGGTACTATCAGGCCCAGACTGGCCGTAGCGGGCACCGGGCAATCCCCTGGTGCGCCGCACGGGTGGGGGCCGGTTTTGGGAACCGCGGGCCGTTTTTGTTACAGGGCCGTTTTTGCAGCATAGCTGCAAAATCGGCCCTGTAACAAAATCCACTGAAAACCGGCCCATTGCAAAGAGCTTGGCAGTACCCCCAACCCCCCGTGGGGGGGGGGAGGCTGCCGAGTACATTGCCGAGCACTTTGGTTCTCAATCCTGCCCTGGGTACCATAGGTACCCCCCATGTGCACCCCCAGAGTCCCTTGGGCCCGCGGTCAATTCCCGCCTGCCTTTCCGTGGCAGGTAGGAATCTTTCCCTACCCATCTTAATATAGCTGGCGGTATCTAACAGACACTGCCACCATATTAAACCCTTTTCAGCCCGCTCAACTCGTTAACCGGGTGGAAAAGCGGCGGACGGTCTTTCCGTCTGCCGCAGTACCCCTGCCATAGTAATATGGCGGGGGGGGGGAATGGGTGGCGGGCGAGGTCGGATTACGGGCGGATCGCCACCGCCATGCCAGTGGTGGCGATCCGCCCGTGATCATAATGGGCCCCTTGGTGTGCATTTTTAATTTCAATTTCGAGGATTATATATTGGTGACTGCTGACTGAATACCACTGCCTTGAGTCATATTTGCTGACATACTCATCTATATACTGAGTCGCAGTTCAGTGTTGCAGCAGTGTTGGCTTATTATACACCCTGATTTTAGTGGCTTGGTGGCTCACCCATATTGCCCTGTCTGTTCTTCTCAATTTATATTAAGCTTCGCTACTATTACTTCCAATGGCGGAAGGTTTCGGTGGCAATACTAAGAACAGAGATTCCAAAGGAAACATGAAACGCTCCAAACATTCCTCACCTACCCCGGAATCACGAGCTAAAGGTAGTCTGCTCTGCCTCAACTCTAGAAGCTATATTGCTCAAGCTTAATACCGTCCATGATATAGCCCAAAGTACTAAAACCAATACAGGCTTACTTCAGGTGGAGGTAGCAGCAATTCGTAATGACCTTAAAGAACTCTCATTACATGTTTCTAATGCTGAAAGAAGAATAAGTTGGGTTGCAGGTTATACAAATAAACAAGCAAAACACATTCAAAACTTGGAATGTTTCCTTACATCACTAAGGAGAGACCTAAGGAGAGAAGATCGTAATCACAGAAGTAATCTTCGTATTTTTGGATTACTGGAGGGGATTAAGAATTCTGCTCCTTCTGTAATTGAATTCTTGCCTCCTTGGATCCCAAATATCTTGCATCTTTCTTTCAAACAAGACTTTGAGATAGAACGAGCTGATAGAATTCCAACTTTCAAACCCAGAAATATGTCTTCCCCAAGGCCATTGATTTTTAAACCTTTGCGACATCAAAATACTGAACAAATCCTGGCACAAATGAGGAAGATCAAGACCGTTCAATGGGAAGGTCACAAAATTTCTATTTCACAAGACTTTGCCAAAGATACCTTCATTCGTCACAAAGGCTTACTCAATCTATGTAGGAGACTTTAGGAATCCCATTCTCTTTCTCTGGGCCTTCAAGATTACGGATCATTTTCAAAGGTCATCCACAGATTTTTTATGAACCCACAGATCTTTCTACATTTGTGGACAATCAAGCTGATTCTCATATGGACTAGGACTCTATAAGTTGTTTTGGCTTGTTCTTATGCTTCAGAATAATGCTTTTCTTCTTGTTGCTGAATAATATTTGGATATGTTTTTTCGTATCCAAGCTTTTATAAGTTTCCATATCACTTTGACAAGTTGTTCTTACTATATGCTCTAAAATAGCCCTGGTTGTGCTTTTGTTTGATATTCATGCTATAGCACATTTTGTTGCAACTGTGTTGATGCTCTTTATGTTCTGGATGACCAGCCTTTGATACCTTGTATTTTACCATGCAATGCATTAAATTTGCATTTTGTTTTTATTCATATATATTGGCCTCTCTAGCTGATATGGTCCCCTTAAGGTATATGGTTTTATTTGTTTTGTATGATCTATGAATTATTCTCTTTTTACTATCACTATAGGTAGGTATCTTATATTTAATCTTATTATTTTTAACCTTCTTTTTATTCTTTGTTTTTGCTTCTTTTATTTATGAAGTCTGCCTATATGTTATATGAAATTTAATGATTTCCATGATCACTTATGAAGTATACTTTTTCTCTTCTAATGTCCTCCTTTTTCTTCGTATATTTCTTTTTTCTGGACTCAATGTAATTTTTTAGGTTCTTTTTTCTCCGGTACATCTCTATTAATCGGGGTTCATCGCTTGCTATTGGTTGACAGTTAGATAGACATTTGATAATATTGTACATATCTATTTGAAATTAATTTGAATGATCTACTATAGACTGATTGATGTTTGTATAAGTTACATTTATTTGCTTTTCATGGTTATGATTTGCGTACCTATGAAATGGCATCTTATAGCAAATGTTCCATTTATCAATTTTTTTGCTTCCTTCCATCTGATATTTTGTTCTAAATGACTGACATTGTTTATGGAATTGCTCTCCTACTATTTATATATCTTGATGTATAGTTTCTTTTTATAGGTAAGTATTCTATATTCTAGAATTTAGCCCCTACCTTTTATCTGTTTTCCTTTACCTTTGTTCTCTTTCTATTTTGAAGTTTTGTCATATGTTACTTTCCACTGATCACCAATGAAATATGTCATTATCTATCAAGATTCTAATACTATTGTATGCCCCTAATTTGTGTTGCTCTGTGGTTTGCTTATGTTTGAGCTGTCTACACAGATGATGGTCGCCCCTGCTGTCGCTCATCCACATAGATTTCTCATGCAATTTGTCTCTCACAGACATCCCCTGGTGGGGTTGGACTTCAATGTTGCTCTGAACTTCTCTGGAGTACATTTGATCCCTCTTCTCCCTACTCTTTGTTCCTCTCCTTAATATTGGGATATCTGCTTCATTCCCTCTGGTTTTTAAGTATACTTTCATTATCGTTATACTCTTTTACCAGAAGTATTTACTTCTTGAGATCTACATATGCAAATGCCTGGCATAAATGTAGTTTCCCTTAATGTTAGGGGTTTGAATCACCATCTTATATGGACTAAGATTTTAGATTATTGTAAGAATTTATCAGGTGATTTAGTCATATTGCAGGAGACTATGAGAGGTTTTAAGGAAGCTCTTATCATGAGGAGAGATTGGGTAGCAGATGTTACATGTTCAGAGGCTTCGGAAAGAGAAAGGGAGCTATTACACTTATCCCTAAGAGCTCAGGTTTATATATAGTTGCAGATGAGCATGATACTAATGGAAGATGGTTAATTACATGTCTGACCAATGGCTCAGATGATCTATATTTTCTGAACCTTTATGCAAATATAGATGATCCAGATTTTTGGTGTGCTATCAATAAAAAAACTCTGCCATTCCACAAAATACAAAAACACTTGTTGGAGGAAACTTTAATTTCCCTTTCGATCCAATTTTGGACAGACACACAGCTTTTAAATTCCGACCCCCTGAGCACACAAACATTTACTTAATATTTGTTTGTCACATCATCTCTTGGATGCTTGGAGATTACACAATCCGAAGGGCAGTGATTTCACTTTTTTCTCTTCCCCTCACTCTAGTTTTTCATGTATTGATTATCTTCTGGTTAACGCTTCCATTTTAAAACATACTACAAATGTAATGATTCACCCAATAGTTATTTCTGACCATGCTGCAGTCTTGTTAACCATCCTTAATCTTACGGATACTAAAGGACCCCGTCATTGGCATCTAAACACAGAGCTCTTGGAGGATATTTCTGAGGTTAAGGAACCTAATGAGGAGATTGTTAATTTCTTCACAGAAAATGAATCCTCAGTAGACTCTCCCATAATCCTATGGGATGCTTTTAAGTGTACTAGAAGAGGCCAAATTATTTAAAAAATGCCCAAAAGGAAAAGTAACATTAAGAAATCTCTTCAGTCTCTAGAGGACGCTATTAAGCAGAAAGACGAATTATATAGACACTATAATGATAAATCTCTCTTGCAAGATATTAAACTTTTAAAATACTCCTTCAACTCCATAGTTACTAAAAGAGCTTATATTGGAGAACACGCTCAGAAATGTTGTCAATTATTACTACGGAATAGAGCTGGCAAATTGTTAGCTGCCACCCTCAAATATCAAAATTCCAATACTACTTGTATTTCCAAATTACTGAGAAAAATGGTTCGAGAAAGTTTCATACCCAAGAAATTCTTGGAGTTTTCCAAGAATTTTATGAGAATGTATATACTCCTCAAAGTCAATGTACTAAGTGTGAATGCCGGCAATTCCTTAACTCTCTTCCTACTACTACTATCTCGAATGATGATATGATCGAGCTGGGTAAGCCAATAGAGATTGATGAGATTATTAAAGCTTTTAAGGCTACTTGTTCAGGGAATGCTCCAGGACCGGACATCTTTCACATTGCCTTTTATAAAACATTTACTTCTTCCATAATTGAATACCTTAAAAAGATATTTGACAAGTGTGTTCTTTCTGGTGAGGTTTTGGGTACGGCTGCTGAGGCTACTATTGTAGTCATAGCAAAAGAAGGTAAGGATCATTCGGATCCCAAAAACTTCTGGTTCATTTCCGTGTTAAATATGGAGGCAAAAATCTTTGGGAAAAATTCAGCAACTCGTCGAGAATGTAATTTTCCTAATCTCATTCAAGAATCCCAAACGGTCTTTGTGAAAGGTGGGCTTGCTAGGGATAACGTTTGTATGTTCTGTCATATTTTAGAAAAAGCTAAACTTTCTCACTTGCCACCTGCGGCCATTGCCCTTGATGCCGAAAAGGCATTGGATAAAGTCTCTTGGCCTTTTTCTGTGTCAGAATCTCACAACCTTGGTAGTTCTTTTATTAATATGGTTATGGCTCTTTATGTGCAACCAGAGGCCAATATTACCCCTTCGTTTTCCTTTGTCTATTAATCAGCTTCTCTGATTACTTAATCTGAACCCAGGCATTAAAGGTTTCCGATTTGGAACGCATACACTTAAAATGGCTGCTTACGCTGACGAGGTTCATATTTTCTCAGACGACATTGAGTCAGCAGTTACTTCCATTACTAATCTTATTTATACTTTCTCTGTTGTTTCTGAATATACTCTGAATAAAGAGAAAACAGAGTTGTTTCCTTTTAAAATCTTTGTGTCTTCCGTCTCAATTGGGTAACTCAGACTTCACATGGCAATCTACACACATTAAATATCTGGTTCTGTAAAAATCTCACAGACACTGTTACTTATAATGAATCTTATACAATAAAGTTAAGGATCTTTTGTCCTCATGGTCTCCTAAATATATATCTTGGTGGGGCAGGTTACAAACTCTTAAAATGATGATAACCCCAATCTTTCCTTTTTTATCCTCTATGTTACCTACAAAGCTTTCGTCTTCTTTCTTTCATGAGCTTGATGTTATCACTTCAAGATACTTATGGAATGATAAGACAGCTAAAATTGCTTACAAATATCTTAGGAAACCTTTTATATTAGGCAGCTGTAACCTTCCCGGTTAGAATCTATACCAGATCTCTTTCTTGGTAGCTCAAGGTGCTGTGTGGATCTCGCCAGTACCCCAGCATATACCTCCATGGATTTGTATAGAACAACCTCACAAAGTACGCTAGCAAACTCTCAACATATTATATTAGATATGGTTAATGCGTTGCAATACATTGATAAAAAGTTTCGAAACCTATTCATAAGTCGAGATGGAAATCTGTTTGATCTAATCCTAAGCTTGTTACTGACACTGATCCCACCATTGCTCTTTCAGACTGGTGAAAGACCTTTATGATATTAATCATGATCCTCTTCCTTTTTCCTTATTAGCCCAAAAATATAATCTCAACAACATGGATTTCTATAATTTTTAAAGTTTAAAGTCAAACTTTCCAAGATACCCCTTTCCACAGACTCGGTTACTGTCTCACTTCTCTCTATGTGGACACATTCAGGTCATACCGCTTCTAAAATGTATAAATTCTTATCTGCTCCTCTACCTTCACAGTCCACAGTCACTTCTACTAAATGGTCTCGCCATTTTGGGGACAATTTTTTTTAACCTATTTCACGGGATACCTGCCAATTGATAGGACAATTATCTTTACGTAACAAAATTGCTCCTTCACTGATTCAATCTGAATTCTTTTCTATGAATCTTTTACACTGGACTCCCGGTCGTTTACACAAGCTGAAATTAAGAGAGAACGATTTTTGTTGGAATTGTAATTCAGTTCCAGGCACCCATCAACATAAGTTCTTTGATTGTACACTAATAGAATCCTTTTGGAATCTGATTCAAAAACATTTATCATTAATCTTTAATATAACTATTGTTTTCTCTTTACCTATGATTTTGCTGGGTCCATGGGCCATAGATACCCCTCTACCTCTTGACAGTATGGATTTGGAGCTTTTAAATTTGCTCTTATCCATTCAAGTCAAAATTATACTTACATTACAGGGGTGATTTGTGCGTCTCACCTGCCACAGAATTGGAAATGACAGAACACCGATGAAACAGGAGGGATACAGATGGCTGAATGAAACAGAACTTTTGATGGGTAAACTCTATAGACGACATATATCTGAATATGTAATGATTGTCGATTTATATGTGACTGTTGTTGCTTTTCTTTCTAATAAAAACTGTAAAAAAATATATATACTTACAGAATGGAACTCTTTTCAACTCCTTTCTTACCATACTTGGTGGGCATGGGTTTCATATCTTCGTGGAGCTCATACTTTTGTTGAAAAGAAACATTATTCACCCTCATTTGCTGGCAGGGTATGGCGTTCTTTAGATAGAGATAGAGTCAGAGAGCCCTAAGAAGCTGTGAAAACAGATAATGGCCCCATGAAAAAGACGCTGACAATTGCGCGTCAATTAACACGAAGTATCGGCGGTTTCCGCGAATCCACCGCCAGATGTTGGCAAAACCGGCGGCCCAATGTTGTAAGGAATACCTAAAACAGGCTGAATAACCAGGAAATGATTAGTGAGCACTCAACTAAAGAACGTACAGGATAAGAAAAAACCCCCAAAAAAAGAAAATAAAAGATGCGAGCACACGCAATAAGAGGACTGCCTGTGTAAGAGACACCAAAGGCAGGTAGCAGAATAGAAGGACACCCTTCCCTCATAGAAAAGAAAGCGAATCTGTGGATCGACTGTTGCTGGAAAACAGACAAGTTAAGAACAGAGCCCTGATGAGAACCCGAAAATTGACGTGAGAGGGTTCGAAACGCGTCGGCACATTGAGAAGCAATTGACTTGGAAGTCCTTTAGACTAATTAATTCATGTGTGGTCTTATAGAGCGATTTGTTGCTTAGAGTATTTTTTACTTTTTCCCTTGCATTAAGTTGTTATGGATAGTAAATGAACTTGGTGTCAAGATAGGGCACCCCACAATAATTGATGTCTGTTGATGAAATTGTCTCTATGTGATTAATTCTATCTCTATATATTGTTTAATGTTGTAGAATATATATGTTGTTTTGTACAAATTGTAAATATGTATGTATAGTGTTTTTTCTTAGTTGAAACAATACAGAAACATTTAAAAATAATGAAATAAAATAGGTATGAACAAAGTATACCTTACAAACTCCAATTGATATTGGTTTGTAGTTCTTAAATGTGAGACATGAAAGAAATGTGCAGCTGGTAATTCTTTGTATAAGTTCTTTAGATAACGACATGGATTTATCTTCTCAGGGTTTGGTAGCGCAACTATCCAGAAGTGTAGCAGATGTCCCCTGTCAATATCTCATCCCTTTTCCTTCCCTCTAGTAGCCTTCCTTTTTTTCTTTCTCTCTTTCTCTCTTCCCTTCTTTCACCTATTTCCTCCTGCTGATGTACCCTATTCACTGAGCAATACAAACTCATACATGATTTTGTTGGGATATATGTTAAAGTTCCATCTATCCCATATTCCTGGGTTCTATACTTAATATTTGATGAATTTGTAATATCTGTTATCTGTCCTGCATTTATCTAATCATTTTTATATAATAACTTTGACATCTTTTTATCCCAATCCAGTAGTTCTTTGTTAGTCTTTTTTTATTCCTTATTATTATATATTTGTTTCTCATTGTATTGCAAATGTATTTCTCTTTATCTAAAGCAATACAAATATTCGAACACTAAGTGTCCATTCTAAATAAATCAAGCATTGGCAAACTCAATAGGAGTTGCCTATGAGCGAGCTATTGTCTTTGGCAATTGGGTGGGTGTGGGTAACGGGGGTGGGGCGAGTGGAGGTGGGTAACGAGTCAGTTAAAAAAAGGCGCCAAAAAGTGGCTAGCGCTGAATTATTTTTTACTTCTGTCAGTTGCGAGGGGGAGAATAAACAGAGAAAGGGTGGTTGAGGGATGAAGAAACAGGAAAGGAAGAGTGGCTGGAAGGGGCAGAAGAATTAGGGACTGGTGGAGGGAAGAAGAAACAAGGACTTGAGGGTGGATGCAAAGGGTGGAGAACAAACAGGGATGTATGGGAGGGGAGATGAAACAGGGACTGGAGGATGGGTGGGAGGGGAGAATAAAAAGGGACATGATAAGAAGAAACAGGATGGGGTGGGTGAAGGAGAAGAAACAGGATGGGGCTTTGTGGTGGGAGAAGAAACAGGATGGGGTCGGTGGGGGGAGAAGAAACACAATGAGGGTGGGTGAGGGAAAACAAACCGGATGGGGTGGATGGGGGAGAAGAAACAGGATGGAGATGGGTAGGATGAGAAGAAACAGGATGAGGGTGAATGGTAGGAAAGAAGTAACAGGATGAGGTGGGTGGGAGGACAGAAGAACAGGATGGGGTGGGTGGAGGGGAGTAGAAACAGGTAGGAGTGGGTGGAGAAGAGAAGAAACAGGATGAGGAAGGTGGAGAAGGGATGGGGTGGGTGAGGGAGAAGAAACAGGATGGAGTGGTTGGGAGAGGAGAAAAAACAGGATGGGGTGAGTGGGAGTGGAGAAGAAACAGGATAGGATTGGTGGGATTGTAAAATGGATGGGATGGGGTGAGTGGGAGGGGGAAGAAACAGGATGGGGTGGATGAGAGGGAAGAAGTAACAGAATGGGGTGGGTAGGGGAGAGGAAACAGGATGAGGTGTACGGGGAGTTGAAGAAACAGAATGGGGGTGGGTTGGGGAGAAAAAGAAGGATGGGTGGGTGGGTATGAAAGAAAATGGAATGGGGTAGGTGGGGGAGAAGAAACAGGATACAAGAAACTGGATGGGGTCGCCAGAGGTTAAGAAGGAACAGGATGGGGTGGGTGGGAGGGGAGAGGAAATCGAATGGGGTGGGTGGAAGGGGAGAAGAAACAGGATGAGGTGGGCGGGAGGCGAAGAAACAGAATGGGGGTGGGTTGGGGATAAAAAGCAGGAAGGGAGGGTGGGAGAAAGAAACAGGAATGTGGTAGGTGGGGGAGAAGAAACAGGATACAAGAAACAGGATGGGGTGGGTGGGAGGGAGGGAGGGAAGAAGGAACAGGATGGGGTGGGTGGGAGGGAGGGGAGAATTGACCGGATGGGGTGGGTGGGATGAGAAAGAAACGGGATGGGGTGGTTAGAGGGGGAAGAAACGGGATGGGGAGAAACAGGATGGGGGAGTGGGAGTGGTAGAAACATGATGGGGCTGGGTGGGATGGGAGAAGAAACAGGATGGGGTGGGTGGGAGGGAGAGGAAAAGAAAATGGATGATGAAGAAACAGGATGGGGTGGGTGGGATGGGATGGAAGATCACGTGGAATTATTTGTTTTGCAAAAAGTAATGGTCTGTCCCTATTGGAAAATCCCTCCTCTTCTCCCCTTAGGGAATTACTTTTTTTCTTAGCAGCACTAATCTGTATCAACTGGCCGTCTTCCAGAACTCAATAATCAAAGAATGTCTTTCAGGAAAGACAGGAGTTTGACATCATCAACAGATGAACATACAAGTGTGTAATTGAAGTACTTAAGACAGTATACCCCTATGTTGAAGGATGGCAAAAGGGTGGTACAGTGGTCAAATATGACAAATATGACAAGGAAGAATCGGGAGCCACAAGATACTTTAGAGGTCAAAACACTATACGATGAGCTGCCATGTCAATTGGAACAAGGTAGGGGGCAATAAAATAAACACATCAGAACTACCAGAACCAGAGATTATAATGAGATCACACAGTGCCCCACATTTTGTTCCTGATTCACAAAGAGATTTACGAGTAGCATCTTTACAAGTGTGGGGTCTCTGCACATAAAAAGATAGTACTGTCCTATCTTTATATGAGCAGAAACTCTACACTCTTAAAGATACTACTCATAATCCATTTGTGAATCAGGCCCATAGAGTCAAGCAAGACTTCATGAGGTCAAATCTAACTGCAGTGTTGAAGTAAAAAACAAAACTTTGTCACCACAATTTCTTTATCACTGCCTTGGGTGTCAATGGTCTATGACTGGCCAACATTAGAGCCTCCACATTACTATTTTCCAACTCCTGAGAATTACCCCTCAGAAAAAGGTATGGTCATTGTCCTAACAAGTCTGGAACAGAATAAAAAGGGCTATTATTCATATGACCAAATAGTCTGTCACACTCGACTCCTCCACTAAAGACAAACCAAATAGTAGTAGATCACTATGTCAGCCTGAAAAATTTGATGACATTGGGCATACAATATTGTAGGTCCTTCACTCTATTCAGCATCTGGCTCCCACCATTTAAGAAAAGAATTGTATTTCAGCAGGTGGACATCCTGGGGAAATGTTAAAACAAAGACGTTAGAGTGAAGATGTGAGGAGGGAGGAGGGATAGAAGAGAGAGGGTATGGGGAATACCTGGATACCATCTTGGGGATTAGTGTGCTATACAAATCAACATAACATATCACAACATAATGTAACAGGATGTGCATTGTTGAGGATCCAAGACAAGAGAAGAGCAGCTACTGGATTTTAAAGAAGGGTGGCTACCCAAGTTTGCCATTAACTCTGAAGAGGATCATAGAATTGTCTGGAAACGAGTAGCTGGTAATCGAGGTATTTAGGTTTTTGCCAGCAAGGAGAACAGCTAGTTGAAACAAGGGATGGGGCTGGTTGCTGATAAGCAGTGCAACGACTATACAATCCATTTTACAAATACCCCTTGCAAATCAGAGTTGCTGTAGTGATCTGCCTATCATGATCAGTAAGGAATGGTGATTGGTGCCTAACAGATAACTGCAACCATAAGAAAGATGGTAGAGATGGTTGATCACAATGCGTTCCAGTGAATCACAACCGAGCATTGGGATTTTCTTCTGGGGAAGCAGATCAAGGCCACTCCGCCATTACTACTAGTAAATACTACTGTAAAAAACTGCTTTCCACGATAATGTATTTAGTCATAAATTTCAATGAACCAGGTCTCAGTGATTTCCAAACTATGAAGATAGTCAACATTAATGCTATCATGGACATTGCTGGCTTTATTCGTTTTCAGCAGGGAGCTAAGAAGGTCTCCAGAGAGAGACCTCGGACAGAAGCACCCATCCGAGTGACAAGTGGGTGTGGTAATAGTGGTTATCACCATGAAAGTGGCTAGGTCCCATTGCAAAATCACAAGTGGCATGGGATGTAACAGCGAAATGCTACCTAAGAAGCACTGTACACAGAACTGGCAAGTCCATAGAAAAGCATCCCTTTAGTAGGAAGCCAACTTGTGTTAAACATTAATATAAATAATCCCGAGTTAGTAGGCACTCTCTGGCACTATGAAGAAGTGTGAGACATCAGCTTAGCTCAGGAAGGCTTCATTGTGTGGGAGAGGCTGACAGGCCTAGTAGGTCATTTAACGTGGTGATGGGGCATTGGGTTTCTTACATCTTTTGTTTTGTTTTTGCAAGCTCTTGCTACATTGGTTTGGATGGTAATAGCTTTTGGAAGGAAATGCTGAACTCTTCTTTTTCTTGGTTTTCTCTATCTGACATTGGAGGAAATCCACCTTTTTTGTGTGGTCACCCCCAAGTTTTTGCATTTTACTGGACCATACTTTAATGCTCATTTGTAGAATCTGCACATTTTGGTACTGGTGTCTTGTACCAAGTTTATGTCCTCTGACCCCTAAAACAAGGAGAAATTTGCTAAATCACTGATTGGCGTATTTAACTTTTCTATAACGCCAGGCTAGGCGAAAAGAGAAGTAGTGCTTCGCTGGAGCATCAGGCAAAAACCTACTGTCAAGGACTGGCTCAAAAGCATGTCATATTGCGACACCACGAGTGAACTGTATGCAGAGTTACAACCACCCACTTCGCGGCACGAAGCTATATGGCAACCTCTTTGAGAGTACCTCCGGATACAGGGAGCACAGAGCGCATCAGTCAGCCAGGCGGAAAACGGAACGAGTCAGGGTGCGCAAGCAGAGGGGTGACCCACGCAGGGTTAGGGGGACCGTAACGCGCCCAAGACAAGGAGCAATCATATAAGAACAGGAAAGTAAGGGAACCACGTCTTACACTACAGAGATTACAACATGTGTTAAAGGAGGAACTGTAACAATCATTTACATGTGTTACAAGATGTCTGAAATCTTCGTTTTTATTTGAAGACTGCGAGAACGGTATCTTTGTGTTTATACATTGTGCATCCATGTATGGTATTAATAGAAAAAGATAAATAAAGGTTTAAAAAAATATAACGCCAGGCTAAATCCCTGATTATCGTATTTAACTTTTCTATAACGAATAGTATATGCTGTAGAAATACACCAATGTCATGAGAAATAAACAGTCACCTATGGACTGCAGCACTTATTGTGTCATGCACTAGAGGAACAAAAATAATCATGGCTAGGTCTATCACTGTAGCCTGACTACAGTGAGACATGGTAAATAAATCTCTTTTACAGGCAAAAACCACCTTTTTAAATATTAGTAAGTCAGCCCCTACGTAAGCCTTGTAGCCCACAAGGTAGGATGCATTATATTTCAAAGGGCTGGATGTCGAAAAATTAATATTAAACAGTGCTTAATTTGAAACAGTGGTGGCCGGTGGGGACATTTCCTGAAAGCAATACAGGGAAAAGCACACAAAGGGGAACAAAGGAGGAACAGAAAGACAGAAACATTGTTACAATAGGAGAACGCAGGAACTTTTAAGAGTAAAGTAAAGGAGAAGGCAGTGTCTAGCAGTGAATTAAAGAGGCCTGAGGTGGATTCAAGACTACGTAGCCTTGGTATTCAGCGTGCTATATTAAGAGTGGTGGCCGCAGGCTTCTGAGCAAAGCTTTGGCCACTCTTTCTATTACAAATTAAGCACTGATATTAGATGTGGGAGGACACAAGGATTATCATAGTACACTTATCATACACACCCCCAACCCTCTTGGGTGACCAGGTTTAGTGCAGCCAAAGACTTTTGCCATCTTGATAATGCACGGACACGTGGCATTTTGAGCCTGTTTGCAGCAAGGCAAACAGGAACTGCTGCAAAAGTATCCCTGGAAACTTTTACCCGACTGGTTAGGTGAGCCAGGAGTCACGACCACCTACTAGCTGGTAACAGTCCTAAATGTGGCACCCCCCAGGCACCCTCTTGAGAGCCAGTTCTGAACATGCAGAAGGTCAGAAGATGATTGGACCTGTTGTCTGTGACCTAAGAAGAGCCCTGAAGGACAGGACTAGCTCCCTCTTGTACCTCGGACAAAGAAATGGACTTCAAAGGTCATTTGGCTGATCTCCTGTGTGGCTACAGGGAGACAACAAGCTGCAAGTGGCCTTTTTTGGGACGTATGCAGCAGACCACAGGGAATTAGATCTGGACTGGACCCTGCTGTTGGCCTGTGCCTGATGCCAAGAGTGTCTCCAAGTGCATCCTGTGAGCTCCTGAGGGCCTTTAGAAGTGTACTCCTGTGGTTGATTGGGACTTAAAAAGACTAAGGACCAGGTTTAGAATTTGGCAGATGGGATACTCCATCACAAACATGACAGATATTCTGTCTGCCGTATTGCAAGAGATTTATATCCAATGGCACTTGTAATATGGCGGTTGAGATATCCATCACGATTTGGCGATCTGCAGCTAAACATGCATCTGAAATAACCGATACCATCCTCAACCAGGAAATAGACATAGCAATTCTTACCGAAACTTGGCTAACTGAATCCTCGTCACCAGTCTTGGACCTTCTGGTGCCCCCGCACTATAACATAATGAGACTTGATAGACCCAAAAAAACAGGAGGGGGTATAGCCTGTATCCACAGATCGGACATACAAGTTGGACAATTCCAATCTGACCCTCCGGAATCATGTGAATACCTGGGGCTTAATATAAGATCGGCTAATAAACAGAAATGCAACTTACTTGCCTTTTATCATCCTCCTGGAAATAATTTAAATTTCATTGACCAGCTAATGGAGATCATCACAGCTAACGCTAACACCGACACTAACAATATATTTTTAGGTGATTTGAATCTACACTGGAACAACATCAATGACAAACAAGTCAACGCGTTTAAAGACTTTTTAACAGAACTAAACTTATCCCAAGCATGCACACAACCAACACACTCGAAAGGAGCAACATTGGACTGGATTATCTCTAAAAATGATAACATATCAATCCTCGCAATAGAGCCATGCGACTGGTCAGATCACCATGCCATAACCTTCCTAATACCCACACAGGAGAAGATGAAAACTACTCATCCTAGCATAATCAAAAGATGGATGCGAGATTCCACAGACTCGAACATGGATCTACTAATTGAAAGTTGCAAGAAAGACTTAAAACCACCTGACAACATGCAAAATGCGAATGATCTAATGAACCACTACACTACCTCAGTAACGAAAATAGTCAACACCACTATTCCGCTTAAATTGAAAAGAGTCACTGAGAAGATTAAAAACCCATGGTTCAATGGATTATTGAATGAAGAAAGGCGAAAATTGAGACGCGCGGAAAGAAAATGGAGACAACACCCATCATCCCCTGAGCTGATTTCCCTCAGAAAAATCAGAAATGAATATAACAAAAAGATCCTCAACTCAAAAAAGGAATTTATCAGAACAGAACTGGATAATGCCAAAAACAGACCAAGGAAACTATTTGAGATCATAAAACAACAATCAAACAAGCTAGCTAGCAAAAACTACCCAAGAAGTCACCAAAACACAACTAAGCTGCGAAGAATTCACTACCTTCTTCGCCAACAAGCAGAAGGTGAACTCAGGAGTGCAGCAGACAACCCTGACTACATTACACTATCGTCACAACATACTTCGAATTTTGAGAATAAGGCGATAAAAAATAAGGCACATTGGGACACATTCAAATTACTGGACCAGAACGAAATTGCTAAAACAATCTGACACCAAACCCAACAATCACTATAACGACCCATTACCATCAAAATGCCTGAAAGAAATCAGCCATATCGTGATTCCAATATGGACAGAAATCATAAACGCCTCTCTATCCCAGGGGATCCTTCCAGAATGCCTTAAGACAGGGCAAGTAGTCCCAATCATCAAAAAACCTACCGCTGACCCAGCAGATCCAAATAACTATCGCCCAGTGACCAACATCCCTTTCCTTGCCAAATTAATAAAAAAATGTGTACAGAATCAGTTGAGCCTGCACATCGAAAATTTCTCACTGCTGGATGACTGCCAATCGGGATTCAGAACAGGTCACAGTACAGAAACAGCAATACTTCACATTGTCGATGATGCACTTCAGGCACTAGACCACAATCAATCCTGTCTACTCATCCTCTTAGACCTGTCTTCCGCATTTGATACAGTTAACCACGAACAATTACTGAACAGACTTCACAACAGGATGGGTATATCGGGTAATGTATTAAAATGGTTTGAATCATTCTTACAGAACAGAACTCAGAGATTCCTGGTAAACCATTCACTCTCATCCTCATGCCCAAACACTATTGGAGTTCCCCAAGGATCAACATTATCTCCCTCTTTATTTAACCTGTACATCGAACCCCTTACAGAAATTCTACGAAATTCCAAAATTTCTTATCACATGTACGCGGACGACACGCAGATATATATCAAAATCTCGTCACTGAAAGACATCACCTTAATGAATGAGGCCCTCAAAATGTCTCTAAAATGGTTAACCATCAATCATCTCAAGCTTAACGCAAACAAAACAGAATTCTTACTTATCTCTCCACAAAAGAATCAGTCAGAAGTGAAGAAATGGTCCAAAATGATCACAGCATTAAATTGCACCCCCACACTAGTTGACTCGGTGAAATCACTGGGAATCACACTAGATGAGAAGCTAGACATGAAATCCCACATTAAATTAATGGCAAAAAATGCCCGTTTCCATCTAACCTACCTAAGAAAAATGAAATCATTTTTAACGGAGACGGATTTAAAACTAGCAGTGCAATCATTGGTTATCTCGAGGATTGAATATTGGTGTACAACGTTAGCAGGACTACCAAAAATCTCCACAGCACCTCTAAAAGCATGCCTCAATGCAGCGGCAAGACTTATTACAGGAACGAGGAAATTTGATCATATTTTCCCTCACCTGAAAGCTTTAAACTGGCTACCTTGCGAAGCCAGAATACAGCTAAAAATGGCATGTATCACCCATAAAGCGATTCACTACAACACACCGAGATACCTCGCCCAGAAAATAGAAATCTCAGGAGGACACAGACCTGCCCGGAGTGCCAAAGATCTGGTGCTGAGACCACCTATCTTCAAAAAGAAAAAAACGTACGAGAGAGCGTTCTCGGGAGCGGCCCCCAGAATCTGGAACTCTCTTCCCACGAGCATTAGAAAAATTACAAATACTGGAACATTTAAGAGGGAAGCTAAGATCTTTCTTATGAGTAAGTTCCTACCAGACTTGACAAACCACCAGCTAAAAACTGACATTGAGCTGACTGTTGGATAACAACTCAGGAAAAATCACAGAAGCTCACCAAAGATATGATAACACTGGCGATTGAGATGATGCCAACCATGGGACGGGAGAAGATAAAGTCCTAAAGTAATATAATTAGTCCCCAACCTACCTCAGTGCATTATATTCTAATGTTTAAACAGATACCGATCCTTACGTATTTTATTTTTATACTATCGTCCTAAATCGTCCGGTATGGAATTATTCCTAACTTATTACCTTTTAGCCTTATTGCATATTATATATGTTTGTGTCACCATATTGTATAGGTATGTGTTTTATCATATTCCATATGTTGTTAAGCGCTCTGATACCCATGGGTCATGTTCGCGCTATAGAAAACTGTTCAATAAATAAATAAATAAATAAATAAATATCCCACCTGCCAAGATTTAACCCCTTCGCTGCGGCGGCTATTCCGCCGCAGCGCTAAAGGGGGGTGGGGGCCGCGTGGCGCGCCCATGCTGGTGACGGAACCGCTCCGTCACCAGCCGCGGTTGCGCTGTGCTCATGACGGAGCGGTTCCGTCACGGCCCCGCCCGCTCAATGGAACGCTCAGCGCAGGCGCAGAACCCACCCCGCGCAGGCGTGCCGAGCGGGCCGTGACGGAACCGCTCCGTCATCAGCACAGCGTGACCGCGGCTGATGACGGAGAGGTTGTGTCACCAGCAGGGGAGGGGCTAAATCAAGCCCTAAGTCAGAAAGTAAAATATTAGAACGGGACGAACCTAGTGGGTGTATTTGACCCGTGCTCCATTTTGGTCACCCTAAGATTCCAGGTCTACCATTACCATAAACAAAAAAGGGGGGAGAAGGAGGTTAAACCAGACCAGGTCGGCCTCCAGTCTGTGTACGAAATACAGGAACCCTATGTCAAGGGTCCAGAGACCTGGTAGGTGTTTGTATGGTCACTGCTTACTAAGTCAGTGTGTACCAAAAATGTGTAAGAAAGAAAAATTTCTTTCTAGAGTCCCCTCACTCACCGGGGTTGCCCCACGGTGACATGCTTCATCATTGGGGCCATCCCAGTTCTCTACGAAAAGGGGCGTGCTGCGACAAGGCGACTACGCTGGAGCACTGGTTTTGTGAGATGACTATGTGTGGTGCAAGTGTGGTGATGGTGGAGTGGGTGTGGAATTAAAAATACCGTGCTAGTGGGCCTCAACAATTTATTTTGCTCCTAGTGTGGTATAAAAAATTAAAAAGGGGTAACACTGTATTCCAACTTTTACTGAGCTAGATCAGTGTCAAGGTCAACATGTTTCAAGCTCCCCCAAGCTTTTCTTCAGGACCATACAGGGTCCAGCCCTGTATTGCCACTCCTGTTTTCAAATGAAAAAGTGTTGCTAAAAACTACTTATTTACATTGAACGCTGTTGTTAATAAAACATGCGTGTTGTTGTACATACGTTTTGTATTTCACTTCGATTTATAAAAGAGTGTATGATTACACCCCATGGTCTTAGGCAAGGGCAGGAACGCCTCGTGGAAACATTGTTCCTATCGGCAGACCCGCTCGGTTCTACCTGGTGCTTCCTCACCCGACCGCATACTCAGCGGGTCTGCCGATAGGAACAATGTTTCCACGAGGCGTTCCTGCCCTTGCCTAAGACCATGGGGTGTAATCATACACTCTTTTATAAATCGAAGTGAAATACAAAACGTATGTACAACAACACGCATGTTTTATTAACAACAGCGTTCATTGTAAATAAGTAGTTTTTAGCAACACTTTTTCATTTGAAAACAGGAGTGGCAATACAGGGCTGGACCCTGTATGGTCCTGAAGAAAAGCTTGGGGGAGCTTGAAACATGTTGACCTTGACACTGATCTAGCTCAGTAAAAGTTGGAATACAGTGTTACCCCTTTTTAATTTTTTATACCACACTAGGAGCAAAATAAATTGTTGAGGCCCACTAGCACGGTATTTTTAATTCCACACCCACTCCACCATCACCACACTTGCACCACACATAGTCATCTCACAAAACCAGTGCTCCAGCGTAGTCGCCTTGTCGCAGCACGGCCCTTTTCGTAGAGAACTGGGATGGCCCCAATGATGAAGCATGTCACCGTGGGGCAACCCCGGTGAGTGAGGGGACTCTAGAAAGAAATTTTTCTTTCTTACACATTTTTGGTACACACTGACTTAGTAAGCAGTGACCATACAAACACCTACCAGGTCTCTGGACCCTTGACATAGGGTTCCTGTATTTCCTACCATTACCATAGACATTTATTGGTGCCTAGGGCTTTTTGGTGCTAATGCTACTGAAAATTGTGATTCTCTAGTTTCCCCTATTGGATTTTGCTCATTCTGGTGTACTTTTGTTTGTTAAATTTTACTCTGCTTTTCTCATTTAGTTTCGGATTTTTAATGTTTGGAATTCTTACTTATTACTGTTTCTGTACTGCATAAATACAGTGCCCTTAGTTAAACCTGTCTGCTTTGTGCCGTAGCTACCAGGGAGATGAGCTCATGTTAATTTAGCGATTTGAAAGGTTCACCCTGATTATAATGGGATTATTCCTTGGAGTGGGCAGTCGTCCACCCAAATATTAACCCAATTTTGTAACAGACATCCCATACCTTCCAACAGAAATCTTTGGAAAAAAGTGAGTTTTGCGAACGATGCATAGTAATGTGTATTTGCCAGCATCTGCTTTCGTCATTTACTTATGTCAGTGAATTAATCATGAGTGTTTTGTTAAATGCGGGTTGACAAATTCTTGGTACATATTAGACAAGCCTAACAACATCTTCCAGGGTTAGGCATGTGGCACGGAAGAAATTGCCAAAACGAACATCAACACAAATTGTTGGCAAAGTAAAGCTCTGTCAGTGAGAAACGTCCATGTCATGTGTTTGGTCTTCTGCCCCCAACCCAGACATTTCATAAAGCGCTGATGTGCGGAAAGATGAGCGTCTTTCTGAAAGTTCACAGCTGCCATGCAGTTTTAGAGGCACACTAGCTATTATACTTCAGTGAAACCACATCACAGCACTAATTATACGAGGGGATAGTGCTTACTTCCAGATGCTGCGTCTTTAATACCAGGGGTGGCTCCTCCAATGGAGCGACCCCCCACTGAAAATCCCCCGAAAACACCAGAGATGAAAAATAAAATTATTTTTTATTCCCTGTCCTGATCTGAGCGTCAGGACGGGGCGGGGCAACTGCTGAGTGACAGCAGCAGGAAGGATGTGGGCTGTCTATGTACTGTTTAAAGTGTGCATGTCTGTTTGGCCGGCTCTCTTGTGATGGCCAGCCACTCATGCACACTTTCAACATCTTTAACCCAGCTTTCTTAAACAGCTGGGTAAGAGCAAGTGCAAGCCTCCAGAAGGCTGTGGGGCGCTGAGTGAGGCCGCTCCCTCCAATCAGGGCGCTGCTGTCATGCTGCATGAAAACAATGCCAGGATTGGTCAAGGGAGTTGCTGCATCCAGTTCATGTGGAAAGAAGAGGATCAGAGGGCATTGCGTTCAGTAAGTTTTATTTATTTTTATTGCATTTTGATCATGCACGCACGCCCGCCCGCCACCATCTCCCTTCAGATGGCAGCCGCCACTGTTTGCTACTTGTATTCTGTAACAGAGAGGAAGAGGCAAAGCAAAATATTTTAATTCAGTTATTCAATTAAGGCCTTAGTTAATACGTCCTCCCTAATTTGCATGCCCTCAGTAAAGATGTCTTAGCGAATTATGGTGATGAAGTTCATAACCACGTGATTTTTTTCCATCTTTTAAATTTTGCCTGAGCAATCCTGATGAATTTTAAAGCGAGAAAAGGCCCACTGAATTCTGGTACAGTGAAAGCACCAGCATCTGCACATTATGCCTTATTTTTAGGAAGCAAACTGCGCTCGTAACTGATGCTATTTATCAAACCTAGGGCCAGATGTACGACCATTCCGTTCTGCGGTTTGCAAATTGCGATTTTTTTGCGTCTCGCAAAACGGAATATACTAATGTGTATTCAGACAACTGTAGCAATTCCCAATGGGGTTGCAAATGACATGCCTCATCAATATTCATGAGGCATGTCGCAGTTTGGGACTAATTAGGAATGGGCTACAATCACAGGGATAGTGGACTGCTGGGGACAGCAGACCACCATGTCTGTGTTTGTTTTTTAAATAAAGCAATGTTGTTTTTTCAAATGCAGCCAGCTGTCCTTAAAGGAAAACGAGATGCGTTTACAAGAAAAAAGTGAAAAGTTTTCTTTTCATTTTTAAGGTTAGGCAGTGGTCCTTGGGACCACTGACTGCTCTGAAAAAATATTTTTGCTGCCAAACACAAAGGACCCCTTTCCGTCTGCGACTGGCTTACCACCAATTTGAAATTGGTGGTAACTGTGATTGTTTTGCGACCACCCCCTGCAGCTCGCTATTAGGAAGGGACGTCCTTGGCACGCCCCTTTCTAATAGCGACTCACAAACCCTATTTTGAGAGTCGGTTATAGGTTAACGACTCACAAAATAGGGTTTGTACATGCTACAACCCTTTTTAGCGGTCACAAATGGCCCAATTTCCCATATACAACTGCTAAAAACAGTAGTACATCTGGCCCCAAATGAATTCTGAGAACTGGATTTCATCCAGGGCACTAGTAATCGAGACCTAAGTAATTAAAAGTCGTAAATTTTAAGCGAACTGATCATAGGGTTGAGGAAATTAGTGAGTCTCTCACAATCACCACCGAATAAGTTGATGAGTGCCCGGCTGCTTCGTGAACAATATAGTCGCTCAAAAACCGTGACAAAACAAAAAAAGAATTGCCAACCCCAGACCAACTGACTTTGCCAATGCTTGTTAATGTGAACTAAGAAATTCATTTTCCATCATAGAAAGAGTGTCCTACATTTCAAGTTTGACCCTAGAGAGTGGTTTGTAACTATCTTCATCCAATAATATTACAAGCATTTTCAAAACAGTATGATCAAAGCTGAACATTGAGTAAGAACATTGTGTAGGCTGGACGGAGGTTTTTGTGTAGTGTTTCATAAAACAGATTTAATTCTAAGGGCAAACAAACGTACCTAAAAGTATAAGACGTTTAATCTACTAATGAATAGTATTGGCTGTAAATTGTTTTCATGCAGGAGTTAGAATAAATTTCCGTTTTCCATTAAAAGGAATATAGCAACATAACTGAAGTTTTTTTTATTAATTAAGGTAAATATTTAATGTAATGTGAAGGTTGTAATAATTGACTATTTTAATCAAAGAAATAAAAGCTAGGTGTAGTGACTGTTTAGACACACCCACACACACAAATCTGTATTTTGTTAAAACCCGTTGATATGCACCATTCCAATCAAATACGTAAGAAGTTAACATTAAGGTTGGAGCAGTTCCTTTTACTGAACGTATTGTTTCTTACTACCAGAAAATGGGGTCATGCCCTAAACTCTGGGAAGTAGGGAGCAATAATACAGTAAGGAAAATACACAAAAGGATTTCCTCAGGGGATAAATTCCAAAGATTTTTTTAACTGATGGGACTGGAATAAAAGAAGAGCCCCAGTGATCTCAACTGCTACCTCATGAAATATACAAGGTACTTTCATGTGGCATTGGAACCAGGCCCTCTGTTGTAGACTTGTTCACTGGAGCAATAGTCACTACTTGTTTGAGAAGTGTAAGTAACAATGAAACATAGGGACACCGTTTGTCCTGTGATAATAAAGCCAATAAAATAATACTAATCACAATACGTTTCATGGAGAATTTGTGACCTAATACTTTATTTAGGGAGGATCTCAAGACCTGGCTCCTCGAATGATCCTCCTCCCAGCCTAACCAGCAGTACCCCCCGCCCCCAACAACTTGAGACCCTCGCGGGTGAGTAGCCACGCTATACAATACCCTGATTGATTAAGATCTGGTCCATGAGGGCAGCAGTGTGCTGTATATAACAAATGATACAAATCCCACAAGTGCTAAACATGCAGGTATGTTTATAATGACAGTTAAGGCGGGTAAGAGAAAGATAAGTAATCCTGCCTAATTGTTAGATAGTCCATTGTTTTTGGAGAGTGCAGTCCATTGGTTTAGACACAAAAACTTAATTTACAGACAATTTTGTTAACTGGGTGCAACTTTTAGGTGGAAACAGTTGTATTACTTTTGTACATTTCAAATCTTTGATTCTCAAAACGTGTGTCTTTCTTGAACTATTCCTTACTCTTGAGGGAAAGTTCAACTACCATGTGAACTTGCCTGCATTGCATTATTTGGTATCACAACAGAGGGAATGTGTGTGCTGTGAATACTCAAAGTCCTAATTCTGTGGGTTTTCAAAAGAGATTTTCATTGTGTTTTCCACCTTTGTAGCACATGGACAACCATGCCTGTAAAAGACAGGGGTACGTATTATCAGGGTAGGAAAGTGGGGACCTGAAGAAAATATTTGATTGGTTGTGATGGAAGGGTTTTGTTACCAAAGAACCCTATTTCCCTGTATAGAAAATGTGTATTTTACAAATCATAAGGCACTGTAATCCATTTTGCCAAACTGTTCAGTATTATCAGACTTGAAGCAGATACTTGGGAATCTGAAAATGACACAGACTTATAAGTATAACCCTCTGAAATTATATCTATTATTACTTGACCTCAGGATAAAGGTACAATTAGAGCATTAGTTTAATACATTTTTTTGCGAATGATCCCCGAAGGCAAAATTGACGTTTCACCTCTTCATTGCAACATATCAAAATATTACTTGATGACATGATAAAGGGCACATTTCATAGTCAAACCGCATTTTATAGAGGTTTTAGATAAGTAATATTGGATATCATATAAAGCTTCTAGAACTGCCATGGCAAAGGCTCAGCTGATCTGAACTTTCAGAGGCAAGAATCTCTCACCTTATATATATATGTGTGTGTGTATGTGTGTGTTGTGTGTGTGTATATATGTATGTATGTATATATATATATATATATATATATATATATATATATATATATATATATATATCACTCTAACTCGCCTTTTACTTCAACTCCAAACTGGACAGACAAACGTGGACCCAGATTTTGTAAGTGCATTATTTTATTTCGCCAATGCCGCCATGACACGTTTCGGGAGATCCCTCCCTTGTTCACATGACATCTCATTGATTTTTTACATCGCTTTTAAAGTGCCAGTGCAGTGCAACCTCTTATAGACATAGAAGAAATACTTTTCGCATACATGTCTTTGTGATCATTTATAACAGCCTAAATGTTTTAAAAAACAGATGTTCAGACAAGTGCAAGGTGTAGCAATGGGGGCCAGCTTCTCCCCCACATATGCCTGTTTGTTTATGGGTTGGTGGGAGGAGCTGGTCCTAATGAGAAAGCATAATAACACCTACAAAGATGAAGTTATATCGTGGCTACGATATATTGATGATTTCATGATCATATGGAATGGGACAAAGGAAGAAGCAGAAAAGTTCATTGAAGAGTTGAATGACAATGAGATTAACCTTAATTTTACCTCACACACTAGTAGGGAACAAATACCGTTCCTAGACGTCCTGATTAAGATAGAAAATCAGACAATAAGTACTACACTATACAGGAAAGAAACATCTGGAAATTCACTTTTGCACGCAACAAGTGCACATCCTGTTCATCTCATTCAAAGCATCCCCTATGGGGAAATGCTTAGACTACGCAGGATATGTAGCAATGAGGTAGAATTGTCTAAGAATCAGCAAGCAAGCAAAATGAGGTTTTTAGAAAGGGGCTATAGTGCCAAATGTATCAAGAACGCAATTAAAAAATCTAGAATTAGATCAAGAGAGGACTTGTTGCTACACAGTAAGAAGGATTTGGAAGGCGACAAATCCAACACTGCAGAAATGGAGGGAAATCCTAGATTGATACTAACGTATAATCGTCAGCACAAGTCCCTGCGCCAGATATTTAAAAACAATTGGCACATAGTCAAAGATGATCCAATTATTGGGAAAACATTGTCAGAACAGCCGACTATAACGTTTAGAAAATCAACTTCAATGGCAGATACCCTAGTAAAGAGTAGTCCGGAATGTGAGAATACCACGGACTGGCTCAGCGCTAGAAAAGGATTTTTCAAGTGTATCAGCTGTAAAGCTTGTACACATGGAAAAAATACAACATCGTACATGACAGCCTTTAGTCCCAAACCGTATATGATCAGGCAACATCTAACCTGTAGAAATGATTATGTAGTGTATGTTCTAGAATGTGGATGTGGTCTCAGGTACGTAGGAAGTACAAAACTCCCAGGGTACCAGAGAATATTACAACACCTCAGGGCGATAACTAATAATGACCCTAACTATCCAGTAGCCCGCCACTTCAAAGAATATCACGGTGGTAAACCCAAAGATCTGCAATATTACCTTATAGACAACGTCCCAGTGCAAAGAAGGGGAGGTAACAGGGAAGGGGCTTTACGTCGCCTGGAAACCCATTACATTCTGCTATTAGATAGCAAACAACCTAATGGATTAAATATGGGGGAGGACATGTACACTTATTTGGACTAATAACATAATCATAACATCTATATGGCCACCAAAACAACTTAAGGGATGAGATAAATAAACTGAACATAAGAACATGAAAGGGTCAAGTCAGAAAGAATAATAGGATTCGTTGTAAATAGTAGATCTGTAAATAGGTTAATTTTATGAATTTTTGATAAGTATCTTAACTTATTGTGGAAATTAACTGTTGAAACCGTATTTCATATATATGCCTTTTCTACTAAATGTATTTATATGTTGGTTTTATGATCTTAGATGGATTGGGAATTTTTAGCTATTTAAACATGAATTGATTTTTAATGAATTTTATTGGTATATTTATTGAAAATTGATTGTGGGAATCATGTTTTATAAACCCAGCTGAATGAAAATCCATTTGACCTGCATCCTGCTAGGCGTGAAAAGTACCGACTTATATATATAAAAAAACAGCATAACAGAAAAGTTACATACCGCACAGATGAAATTATGCAGCACACTAGCACTTTATTATTTATATGCACTTGAATAGCACTTTTTTTTAATGTGAAACACTAAAAAGGCTAACTAGGGGATGTTCCAGGGGAAGCACAATATTTTGATTTGAATAAGAGAGGTATCGGAAACATAAGCATAATTCCAATGAGAAATGGGAAAATATACAGTCACGTAATTATGTCATTTCACTATAAAAGTTTATAATATGTATTTATACAGAACATTGGAGTAATTGTGAAGAGTGACACTGTATTATACAAGTATTATTGGTGACAACGGCGAAACGCTATACTGTCTGGTGGACATAAATATTTATATAATTCCCATAATGCATAAATGTATTGTACATATAATTACAAAAAACGGAAAAAGTTTGCAGTTATGAATACGAAGTGCAAAAAAACGGATTACCGTGATGTATATATGTAAATACCTCTTTTATGTCTATTAATGAGCACTAGCACTTTAAAAAGGGATGTGCTTCACTGACGTGTTGTCATGTGATCAAGGCAGGGATCTGCCGAAACGCGTCGTGAGGACTGGTGTTGAAATAAACTGAAAGAAAGCACTAAGAAGGGTCTGCCTCATTTTCTTTCTGACCCTATGGGAGTTGGTAGCTGAAGCGAGCAATTCCGGATATATATATATATATATATATATATATATATATATATATATATATATATATATATATATATATATATATATATCACTCTAACTCGCCTTTTACTTCAACTCCAAACTGGACAGACAAGCGTGGACCCAGATTTTGTAAGTGCATTATTTTATTTCGCCAATGCCGCCATGACACGTTTCGGGAGATCCCTCCCTTGTTCACATGACATCTCATTGATTTTTTACATCGCTTTTAAAGTGCCAGTGCAGTGCAACCTCTTATAGACATAGAAGAAATACTTTTCGCATACATGTCTTTGTGATAATTTATAACAGCCTAAATGCTTAATAATTTATCAACCTATTGCATGGAATAAATATCACATGTAAAAACTTATAACAGCATAAATGCATAAAAAGACCATTCATTTTCAACTATGTCAATAAACACCAAATTTAGTTAGTGAAATGTGTAAGAATACTCGGTGTGAATGTATGTGGTTGTGAAACTAAAATCATCAAATCAAACCTAAGTCTCAATTTGACCATTCCTAATAAAGTGACTACTGTGCTTAAGAATCCCAGACTCTTTTAAAGTGCATGAAAACAGGGCATTAGGACATAGAATACACATAATATTAATTCATCAAGGGTTGATCCAGTAGAAAACCATTTCTATACCGAGAAGTATTTACCAATATGTATACTTTCTATTCAATGATCTCTAAAATCAATCCCTAATATAATAAATACATAAGGAATATGCTACTTACCAGTATGCATCTGTTCTTGGCATAGAGGGCTGCAGAGTGGTACATTATGAATAGATCGCCATCTGGTGTTGGGCTCGGATGATTGCACTTTGTTTTTCTCTTGGAGAGTCTTTTTGTATCTTGGTGACTCCTCCCTTGGTTGGTAGTGCGCATGGGCATCGGCTCCATCCTTAGATTGTTTTGCCATAGTAGGGTTAGATGGAGTAGTATAGTAGAATACAGATAAGAGTGCCCATGTAAGTGTATCTAAATAAGATAATGTTGGAACAGACACAGGTTTCCGGGGAGGCTGGGAGGGCATGTACCACTCTGCAGCCCTCTATGCCAAGAACAGATGCATACTGGTAAGTAGCATATTCCGTTCGAGGCATATGGGCTGCAGATGGTACATTATGAATAGACTATACAGCAGTTCTCTCCCTAGCGGTGGTCGCCCGTGTCTGTTGCAACTGTCTGAAACAATGTTTTTAATACTGCTTTTCCCACTCTAGCTTGTTGTGTTGTGTGCACATCTACACAATAGTGTTTTGTGAAGGTGTGCGGTGTAACCCAGGTAGCCGCTTTGCATATGTCATCTAGTGGAATGTTTCCCAGAAATGCCATAGATGCTCCTAGTTTACGTGTAGAGTGAGCTCTAGGAGGAACAGTTAATGTTCTCTTTGCCTTTAAGTAGCATATTTGAATGCATTTTACAATCCATCTGGCAATGCCCGCTTTGGAGATGGGATTGCCTTTATGTGTGGGAGAAAACGCAACAAATAGCTGTTTTGTCTTTCTGAAAGTTTGTGTTCTTTCTATATAGTACAATATAGCCCTTCTAACATCCAGTGTATGTAGGGCTCTTTCAGCTACTGTTTGTGGTTTTGGAAAGAAAACCGGTAATTCCACTGACTGATTGATGTGGAATGCTGAAATAACCTTCGGTAAGAATTTTGGGTTTGCTCTAAGAACCACTTTATTTTGGTGTAGCTGCATAAATGGTTCTTGAATCGTAAAAGCCTGCAGTTCACTTATTCTTCTAAGTGACGTGATAGCTATGAGGAAGGCCACCTTCCATGTGAGGAATTGTATTTCGCACCTATGCATAGGTTCAAAGGGTGGCCCCATTAGTCTGGTAAGCACTATGTTAAGATTCCAGACTGGGGAAGGTGGTCTTCTTGGTGGAATGACTCTTTTGAGTCCTTCCATGAAAGCTTTAATTGCTGGTACTTTAAACAGTGACAGATGTTGCCTGTTTTGTAGGTACGCCGCTATGGCTGCGAGATGGACTCTGATAGAGGTGTATGCTAGGTTACATTGCTGTAAGTGTAGTAAATAGCAAATGATTTGTTTAGTGGATGCGTCCAGAGGGTTGATGTGCTTACTGTTACAGTGTATAGCAAACCTCTTCCATTTTGCTGCATAGCATGCTCTGGTGGTAGGACGTCTTGCTTGTTTAATGATTTCCATGCATTCTGGTGGTAAATCTAAATACCCAAACTCTATGACCTCAGGAGCCAGATCGCTAGGTTCAGTTGTTTGGGATCTGGGTGCATTATTTCTCCATGGTTCTGTGTAAGATGCATGGGTAATAACCTTAGCTTTTGATGTGGTACTTGTGAGAGTTGTAGCAGCGTGGTGAACCACGGCTGTCTTGCCCACGTGGGTGCCACTAGTATCATTGTCATTGAGTGTTGCTGCAGTTTCCGAACCAGTAATGGAATTAGTGGTAGAGGAGGGAACGCATAAGCAAATTTGTTGGACCAATTTATCCACAGTGCATTGCTCTGGGACCTTTGGTGTGGGTACCTGGATGCGAATTCTTTGCATTTTGCGTTCTGATGATTGGCGAACAGATCTATCTCTGGTTGCCCCCATTTTTGGAAGAATGGCTGTAGTATTTGGTCGTGCAGCTCCCATTCGTGTACTTGTTCTGACTGTCTGCTTAGGATGTCTGCTATTTGATTTTGAACTCCTGGTAGGTGTTCCGCTAACAGGTAGATCTTTTGAGGAATGGCCCATCTCCATATGTCCTGTGCTAGTCTGGACAGTTGGAGAGAGTGTGTCCCCCCCTGTTTTTGAATATAATACATTGCAGTCATGTTGTCTGTTCTGATCAGGACTGCTTTGCTTGATATTTGCATTTGGAAAGCTTTTAGTGCTAGAAATATTGCTAATAGTTCTAGGTAGTTGATGTGCAGTTTCTTTTGCTGCACACTCCACTTCCCCTGTACTGTGTATCTGTCCATATGCGCTCCCCATCCGGAGAGCGATGCGTCCGCTGTTATTATTACTTGTGGAATTGGCTCTAGGAACGACCGTCCCTTGGAAATGTTTTCTGTGTTCCACCACTTCAGAGAGCGATACGTCCGGTCGTTTACCAACACCAGATCTGTAATCTGACCTTGAGCCTGATTCCACTGTGTCGCTAGATACTCTTGTAGTGGGCGCATTTGTAGTCTGGCATGTGGTATTAGCAGTATGCAGGAGGACATCATGCCTAATAGTTGCATAAACACTCGTGCTGGTAGTGAGTGTTGTGGTTGAAATCTTTGTATTAACCCGACCATTGTCTGTACTCTGATTGGGTTGGGGTATGCTATTGCCTTTTCTGTGTCTACTGTAGCCCCCAGGTATTGCTGAATCTGGTTTGGTTGCAGGTGTGATTTTTTGTAGTTCACCGTGAACTCTAGGTGGTGCAGCAATTGACTTGTCTTCTGTGTGTTGTGAAGACATTCTTCCTTTGATTTGGCCTTTATTAGCCAATCGTCCAAGTATGGGAAGACATGTATTTGTTGTCTTCTCAGGTGTGCTGCCACCACAGCTAGGCATTTTGTGAAAACTCTCGGTGCTGTTGTGACACCGAACGGAAGGACTTTGAACTGATAGTGTTGTCCTTCTAACACAAACCTTAGGTATTTTCTGTGGGCTTTGTGAATTGGGATATGAAAGTAAGCGTCTTTTAGATCCAGTGTAGAAAGAAAGTCCCCTTTCTTCAGTAAAGGGAGTACTTGTTGGAGCGTGACCATGTGGAAGTGCTCCGAATTTATGTAAGCATTGAGAGATCTGAGGTCTAATATTGGTCTTAGGGACCCGTCCTTTTTGGGGATCAGGAAGTATAGAGAGTATACTCCTGTTCCTTGTTGATCTTTTGGGACCTTCTCTATTGCATGCTTTTGTAGAAGTGCTAGAACTTCTTCTCTTAACAATGTCAGATGATCTTGACTCATTGGACGCTGTTTGGGGGGGATGTTTGGTGGGGTAGCTGTGAGTTCTAGGCAATAACCATGTTGGATAATTTGTCTCACCCACTTGTCTGACGTGATGTTCTCCCAGACAGGTAGGAACTGTGATAGACGTCCCCCGACCGGTGTTATGTGGTCTGGGGGGAGTTCTATGAAGTCACTGTTTTGGTGTTGAGGCGTTGCGGTTGTTATTATTTCCGCGGCCTCTACCCTTATTGTTGTTACCTCTGTAACTGCCTCTTGAATTACCTCTGGGTGATGTTGGTGTGAAAGATGTGGATTGCTGATTCGTTCCTGTGTTCTTTGAGCCCCCTCTATAGGTGGATCTACGAAAGGAACCTCTGTGTGTTGGCTGTTGCAATGCTCCCATTGACTTAGCCGTTTCCGTATCTTTCTTCATTTTTTCTAATGTCTCGTCTGTGCTTGAACCAAACAATGTCTTCTGATCAAATGGTTTGTTCAGTAGGGCTGTTTGTACTTCTTGTTTGAATCCTGAGATTCTAAGCCATGCGTGCCTTCTTAGCATGACACTAGTGTTAATAGACCTTGCTGCAGTGTCTGCTGCGTCTAATGCACACTTAATGGAAGTATTGGTTATTATTTTACCTTCCTGTATTAATTGGTCTGCCTTCTTCTGATGTTCTTTTGGGAGATGTGTGAGAAGTTTTTCTAACTCATCGTAATGTGCCCTGTCGTAACGTGCGAGTAGTGCTTGTGTATTGGCTATAAGCCAGCTATTCGCTGCCTGTGATGCTACTCTTTTGCCTGATGCATCTATTAACTTCGACTCTTTATCTGGTGGAGGAGCCTCTCCTGTAGATAATGAGTTTGCTCTTTTACGAGCGTTTGAGACCACCAGCGAGTCTAGAGGTACATGCCCTCTAATAAATATTGGGTCCTTTGGAGCCGCTTTGTATTTTTTATCAATTCTTGGGTTTAACACCCTGGCTCTCACTGGGTTTTCGAATATTTCCTCTGTGTGAGTAAGAAGACCCTTCAGCATAGGAAGAGTACCTGATGTTCTTTGTGCATTAGGTAGAGTCTCTAACAAGAAATCCTCTATTTGAGGTTCTGTATGCATATCTAGTTTGTGATATTTTGCTGCCCTATTAATGAGCTGCACAAAACCTGTGTTATCATCAGGTGGTGAAGGCTTTGAGGGATATAGCTCTGGGTCGTTGTCCTCATCTGACCCTACATCATAATTTTCCCATGGATCCTCCTCATCTGGGACAGTTTCGTCATCCCCTTGAGGTTCTCCCTCCCCTAGATCACTGTCTACATCTGACTGAGGTGTAGCTGGTCTTGGTGTGGAAGGTGTAGGAATATTTGGCCTATTGTGAGGAATAGGAGAAGAAGGTGTGACTCTAGGACGAGGAGAAGCAGGAGGAGCTATATTCGTCCCCATTGTTCTCTTTTTTGAAGGAAGAGGCTTATCTTCTGACTGTTCACTCTTTCTCTTCTTCGTGACCACTTTCCCAGTTTGTGGATCAATAAACAAGATCTTTTGTTTGGGATCTGTCTGTTGCTCCTGAATCGGTACCGAGGGTCCTGGTTCCGAGAGCTGTTTTTGTTTTCGATCGTCAGATCTTGTTGTTTTTCGACACCGAATGTCTGCTCGATTCCGACTTTCTGGGTATCGAGTGTCTTTTGGGCGATAAATCATATTTATGTTTCGACATGGAATGTTTCGATACCGAGCTCTCCTTTGTATGTAGCCTCGGTGCCGAAGTCGATGTCGCCCTTTTCTCGGATCCGACATGGTGGGAGTCCGAGTGTTTCGGTTTCAGTTTCGGTTTCGTTGCCGGGCCCGAGGGCGGGGCGTCGGAAACTTTTTTCAGCGGTTTGACCGGGCCCGAGGGCGGGGTCGTTACCGCACGGGGTCGGTTTTTCGGTAAGGGGACGTCGTCACTCACGGTTTGTTGCTCGAAGAGTTCTTCAACCTCCGACTGGTCCCCTTCCGACCCCGACTGGTCCTCTTCTTCCTCGATTTGTTCGTCTCCGAACAGCTCCGGGATCGCCTCCGCCTGCATTCTGGAAACCTCGTGTCTTCGAGCTCGGCGATTTCTAATCGTTAGCTTGGAGGAGAATGCTGCGCAGGCTTCGCAGTCCCTGGATTCGTGTTCAGGCGATAGACAGAGGTTGCACACCTCGTGTAGGTCCTTGTGTGGGAACTTAGCACCACACGTTGGACATTTTTTGAATGGAGTCCTTTCCATGGACTCCGGGCTTGACTGCGTCGAGAAAGGCCTCCTTTTCTTCGACGTAGATCCAAGTTTTTCTCTTCTATTTTGAATTTGTAACGCGTCGGAATGGAATTGAACGC